>NC_069500.1:65975269-66095269 GCF_027579735.1 Bombina bombina | reverse complement strand
GTCTTCAGAGAATTCCAGACAGCGCCCCAACCTAGCAGGCTGGCGTCTGTTGTTACGATTGTCCAGTCTGGCCTGCTGAATGGCATCCCCCTGGACAGGTGTGGCCGATAAAGCCACCATAGAAGAGAATTTCTGGTCTCTTGATTCAGATTCAGGGTAGGGGACAAATCTGAGTAATCCCCATTCCACTGACTTAGCATGCACAATTGCAGCGGTCTGAGGTGTAGGCGTGCAAAAGGTACTATGTCCATTGCCGCTACCATTAAGCCGATCACCTCCATGCATTGAGCCACTGACGGGTGTTGAATGGAATGAAGGACACGGCATGCATCCTGAAGCCTTGTTAACCTGTCTTCTGTCAGGTAAATCTTCATTTCTACAGAATCTATAAGAGTCCCCAAGAATGGAACTCTTGTGAGAGGAAAAAGAGAACTTTTCTTTTCGTTCACTTTCCATCCATGCGACCTTAGAAATGCCAGAACTAACTCTGTATGAGACTTGGCAGTTTGAAAGCTTGAAGCTTGTATTAGAATGTCGTCTAGGTACGGAGCTACCGAAATCCCTCGCGGTCTTAGTACCGCCAGAAGGGCACCCAGAACCTTTGTGAAGATTCTTGGGGCCGTAGCCAATCCGAATGGAAGAGCTACAAACTGGTAGTGCCTGTCTAGGAAGGCAAACCGTAGATACCGTTGATGATCTTTGTGAATCGGTATGTGAAGGTAAGCATCTTTTAAATCCACTGTGGTCATGTACTGACCCTTTTGGATCATAGGTAAGATTGTCCGAATAGTTTCCATTTTGAACGATGGAACTCTTAGGAATTTGTTTAGAATCTTTAAATCTAAGATTGGCCTGAAAGTTCCCTCTTTTTTGGGAACCACAAACAGGTTTGAGTAGAACCCTTGTCCTTGTTCCGACCGTGGAACTGGATGGATCACTCCCATTAATAACAGATCTTGTACACAGCGTAGAAACGCTTCTTTCTTTATCTGGTTTGTTGACAACCTTGACAGATGAAATCTCCCTTTTGGGGGAGATAATTTGAAGTCTAGAAGGTATCCTTGAGATATGATCTCCAGCGCCCAGGGATCCTGAACATCTCTTGCCCAGGCCTGAGCGAAGAGAGAAAGTCTGCCCCCCACTAGATCCGGTCCCGGATCGGGGGCTCTCGGTTCATGCTGTCTTTGGGGCAGCAGCAGGTTTCCTGGCCTGTTTGCCCTTATTCCAGGACTGGTTAGGTTTCCAGCCTTGCCTGTAACGAGCAGCAGCTCCTTCCTGTTTTGGTGCAGAGGAGGTTGACGCTGCTCCAGGTTTGAAATTCCGAAAGGGACGAAAATTAGACTGTCTAGCCTTAGCTTTGGCTTTGTCTTGAGGTAGGGCGTGGCCCTTACCTCCTGTAATGTCAGCGATAATTTCTTTCAACCCGGGCCCAAATAAAGACTGCCCTTTGAAAGGTATATTAAGTAATTTAGACTTAGAAGTAACATCAGCTGACCATGATTTTAGCCACAGTGCTCTACGTGCCTGTATGGCGAATCCAGAGTTCTTAGCCGTAAGTTTGGTTAAATGTACTACGGCCTCCGAAATGAATGAATTGGCTAGTTTAAGGACTCTAAGCCTGTCCATAATGTCGTCTAGCGTAGATGAACTAAGGTTCTCTTCCAGAGACTCAATCCAAAATGCTGCCGCAGCCGTAATCGGCGCGATACATGCAAGGGGTTGCAATATAAAACCTTGTTGAACAAACATTTTCTTAAGGTAACCCTCTAATTTTTTATCCATTGGATCTGAAAAAGCACAGCTATCCTCTACCGGGATAGTGGTACGCTTAGCTAAAGTAGAAACTGCTCCCTCCACCTTAGGGACCGTTTGCCATAAGTCCCGAGTAGTGGCGTCTATTGGAAACATCTTTCTAAATATTGGAGGGGGTGAGAACGGCACACCGGGTCTATCCCACTCCTTAGTAACAATTTCAGTTAATCTCTTAGGTATAGGAAAAACGTCAGTACTCGCCGGTACCGCAAAGTATTTATCCAACCTACACATTTTCTCTGGTATTGCAATGGTGTTACAATCATTGAGAGCTGCTAAGACCTCCCCTAGTAATGCACGGAGGTTCTCCAATTTAAATTTAAAATTTGAAATATCTGAATCCAATCTGTTTGGATCAGAACCGTCACCCACAGAATGAAGCTCTCCGTCCTCATGCTCTGCAAGCTGTGACGCAGTATCAGACATGGCCCTAGTATTGTCAGCGCACTCTGTTCTCACCCCAGAGTGATCACGCTTGCCTCTTAGTTCTGGTAATTTAGACAAAACTTCAGTCATAACAGTAGCCATATCATGTAATGTTATCTGTAATGGCCGCCCAGATGTATTAGGCGCCATAATATCACGCACCTCCCGGGCGGGAGATGCAGGTACTGCCGCGTGAGGCGAGTTAGTCGGCATAACTCTCCCCTCGCAGTTTGGTGAAATTTGTTCACATTGTACAGATTGACTTTTATTTAAAGTAGCATCAATACAGTTAGTACATAAATTTCTATTGGACTCCACCTTGGCATTGGAACAAATGACACAGATATCATTCTCTGAGTCAGACATGTTTAACACACTAGCAATAACTTGCAACCTGGTTATAATCTTTTTTAACAAAAACGTACTGTGCCTCAAAGAGGTACTTAAACGATTAAATGACAGTTGAGATAATGAACTGAAAACAGTTATAGCATCAAGTTTAAAATAACACAACTTTTAGCAAAGGTTTGTTCCCATTAGTAAATAACTAAATTTGACATAAAAAATTATAGAGTAACGTTTTTATTCACAGTCAATAAAAATTCTCACAGCTCTGCTGAGAGAATGTACCTCCCTTCAAAGAAGTTTGAAGACCCCTGAGATCTGTCAGTGAACCGGATCATGCAGGAAATATAATAGTAGCTGACTGGAATTTTTTTGATGCGTAGCAAAAGAGCGCCAAAAACGGCCCCTCCCTCTCACACACAGCAGTGAGGAGAAACGAAACTGTCACAATTTAAAGCATACAACTGCCAAGTGGAAAATAATGCCCAAACATTTATTTACTCAGTACCTCAGCAATGTAAACGATTCTACATTCCAGCAAAAACGTTTAACATGACAATATTTATTAAAAGGATTAGTGACCTTTAACAGAGTAGTTCCGGTGAAAAACCATTCCCAGAATACTGAAGTGTATACATACATGTCATTATAACGGTATAGCAGGATTTTTTCATCAATTCCATTCAGAAAATAAAAACTGCTACATACCTCAATGCAGATTCATCTGCCCGCTGTCCCCTGATCTGAAGCCTTTACCTCCCTCAGATGGCCGAGAACAGCAATATGATCTTAACTACTCCGGTTAAAATCATAGTAAAAAACTCTGGTAGATTCTTCTTCAAACTCTGCCAGAGAAGTAATAACACGCTCCGGTGCTATTGTAAAATAACAAACTTTTGATTGAAGTCATAAAAACTAAGTATAATCACCATAGTCCTCTCACACATCCTATCTAGTCGTTGGGTGCAAGAGAATGACTGGGACTGACGTAGAGGGGAGGAGCTATATCAGCTCTGCTGGGTGAATCCTCTTGCATTTCCTGTTGGGGAGGAGTTATATCCCAGAAGTAATGATGACCCGTGGACTGATCGCACATAACAGAAGAAATATATATATATATATATATATATATATATATATATGTGTATGTGTGTGTGTGTGTGTGTGTGTGTGTGTGTTCAACACTGCAGAAAAACCTGACTTATTTACACAATCACATAATAAAAGCACATGACAAACCTATTATCTTAAAGGGCTATGAAACCCTATTTTTTTCTTTCATGATTCAGATTAAGCAGTTTTCTAATTTAATCCTATTATCAAATTTTCTTAGTTCTGTTGGTATCTTTATTTGAAAAGGCAGGAATGTAAGCTTAGGAGCCGGCCCATTTTTGGTTCAGCATTCTGGGAAGTGTTTGCTATATATTTAGTTACCAATCAGCAAGTGCTACCCATGTTCTGTACCAAAAATGGGCCGGCTCCTAAGCTTACATTCTTGCCTTTTCAAATAAAGATACCAAGAGAACAAAGAAAAATTGATAATAGGAGTAAATTAGAAAGCTGCTTAAAAATTGCATTCTCTATCTGAATGATGAAAGAAAAAATCTGTGTTTCATGTCCCTTTAACCAGCCCCACCTTATGTCATATGCACAATCTAATTAGTCTCCATACAAATGGGCTGCAAGAAGGGTTTGGGAATCCTGTTATTCCAGCAGCCACTAAAAATATCCTCATGGTCAGGGTTTTCTGTGAGGCTGCAGGTAGAGACGTTCTGCATTTTACAGCAGTGTTTCAGTTACACGAATCACAAGGGATTAGAGACACATCAGATTATACCAGCTGCAGAGTATTAAATGTATGGGAAGTTATTATTGTATATGAAATAGCTGCTTTTGCTCCGTATTTTACGCTCAGGAGTGTCTTAAAGGGATAAGAAACCCAATTTTTTTTCTTTCTTTCATGATTCAGATAGAGCATGTAATTTTAAGCAACTTTCTAATTTACTCCTATTATCAATTTTGTTTGTTCTTTTGGGATCTTTATTTGAAAAGCAGAAATGTAAAGCTTAGGAGCCAGCCCATTTTTGGTTCAGAACCTGGGTAGCACTTGCTGATTTATGTATAAATGTAGCCACCAATCGCTACCCAGGGTGCTAAAGCAAAAATAGGCTGGCTCCTAAGCTTACATATCTTCTTCTAAATAAAGAGAACAACGAAAAATCAAAAAAGGAGAACATTAGACAGTTGCTTAAAATTGCATGCTCTATCTGAACGTTGAAAGACAAAATTTGGGTTTAACATTCCTTTAAGCAGTATATGAACAAGCTTTTACATTTTTTTAAAGATTGTGCTCCTAAGCCTACCTCAGTATGCTCTCATGGAAACCAAAGGGGATAAATTGGAAAGTTTTTTAAATTGTGCACCCTATATAAATCATGAAAGTTTAATACAAACTGATGTGCTCCTTTAAGCAGACTTACAATATATGTATTGCTGAATTTATACATAGCTATAGAGCAGGACATAATCTAGGGAAGGAAGACACACTCCGAATTACAGGAAAATAAACCGCACACAGGAATCAACCATGCACAAAACCAGTGGGATAAAAACATAAGGATGAAAGCTCTCTCTAACGCGGTACACGTTAGTTTTTCTTCTGTATATTTGTTGCCTTTCTTACAACAGCATTAGAATCTAGTGTGTATGAATTAGCTTGCCCTAGTTACCTATGCAATAAGTCAGGAACTATACTGGTGGCCCTCGTTTTACAACGGTTCAATTTACACCGTTTCAGAATAACAACCTTTATTTCCAGTCATGTGACTGCTATTGAAAAGCATTGAGAAGCAGTGCATTTATTAAAATAGCCAATAGGTGGAGCTGTCCACTTGTGTTGCAGCAAAGTAAAGCAAGCTGAAATTAATCAGTTTAACCAGACCTGAGCTATCAAGCAGATTTCAAAGGAACAAGATCTTCCCATCTATAAATCAGTCCAGATTGGAATGCATAGAAATAAATGTAAAGTGCAAGTGAAGTCTGTGTTGTGTGATTATTGTATTAGGTTTATAATGCTGTTTAGCAAATGTTTTTGTTCATTTAAGTTAGTTTAATTATATATTCTGTGCTATGTGACTATTTTATTAGGTTTATAATGCTGTTTAGCATTTAAAGTCTTCATTTCAAAGTTTTAAAAATAATGTATTAGGTGTTACTTATGACAATTTTGAGAGGGGCCTGGAACCTATCTCCCTCACTTCCCATTGATTTACATTATAAACTGGGTTTCAATTTACAACCATTCCTTCTGGAACCTAACCACGGCGTAAACTGAGGGCTACCTGTATTAGGAATTGGTTAACATACAAAAGCATATATGAATATACATAAAAGGAATTCTCGCACGCTTTTCACTGAGCGACTTGGAAGCTAAAGCGTACACAGGCAATGGAATCGAAGATCATCATATAAAAAGTTCTCTCTCATTGTATTAAATAAAATTGCAGTAGAAAAGGCAAGTTTGTGATTCTTTATCATTAAAAATAAATTGTGACATACAAATACATTTTTTTTTTGGAAGTACACTTGTAACGTGTCAAAAATACATTCTAGTTCCCATTTTACAAAAGGACTTGTGATGTTGCAGCATTCATTTTAGTAGTTTGATTGGGAACTATCAAAAACAATATTCCTTAGTACATTATTATTTTAAAACAAGGTAGAATAAGCACTCTGGGAATGTTAAAGCATGTTGTATGGTAAAACATTAACAACATACACTGAAAGAAGACACGCTTCAGTGAGTTTTTGCTGCTACCATGAAAACTGTAATTAAAACATCAAAATCAATATTCCTCTGTGAAGTGTTATGCAAAAAGAGAATACTCACTGCTGGCATGTTAAAGGGACAGTCAAGTCCAAAAAAAACTTTAATGATTCAAATAGGGCATGTCATTTTAAACAACTTTCCAATTTACTTTTATCACCAATTTTGCTTTGTTCTCTTGGTATTCTTAGTTGAAAGCTAAACCTAGGAGGTTCATATGCTAATTTTTTTAGACCTTGAAGGCCGCCTCTAATCTAAATGCATTTTGATAGTTTTTCACCACTAGAGGGCATTAGTTCACGTGTTTCATATAGATAACATTGAGCTCCTGCATGTGAATTTAACATGGAGACAGCTCTGATTGGCTAAACTGCAAGTCTGTCAAAAGAACTGAAATAAGGGGGCAGTCTGCTGAGGCTTAGATACAAGGTAATTACAGAGGTAAAACGTGTATAATTATAACTGTATTGGTTATGCAAAACTGGGGAATTGGTAATTGGTAATTAAGGGATTATCTATCTTTTAAAACAACAAAAATTCTGGTGTTGACTGTCCCTTTAAGACTTGAATTTACCATTAGGCCAAAGTTCGCAGCTGCTTTAAAGGGACAGTCAACACCAGCATTTTTGTTGTTTTAAAAGATAGATAATCCCTTAAAGGGACACTGAACCCAATTATTTATTTTGTGATTCAGATAGAGCATGCCATTTTAAGCAACTTTCTAATTTACTCCTCTTATCAATTTTTGTTTGTTCACTTGCTATCTTTATTTAAAAAAGAAGGCATCTTAGCTTCTTTTTTGGTTCAGCACTCTGTACAGATCTTTTTTATTGGTGCATTCATTTATCCACCAATCAGCAAGAATAACCCAGGTTATTCACCAAAAATGGACCGGCATCTAAACTTACATTCTTGCATTTCAAATAAAGATACCAAGAGAATGAAGAAAAATTGATAATTTGGAGTAAATTAGAAAGTTGCTTAAAATTGCATGCTCTATCTGAATCACAAAAGAAAAAAATTGGGTCCCTTTAATTATTCGATAGGACTGTAAAGTAAAGTATATAACATATTATACATTATAGTACTTTTAGATATTGTGCACATTTTATCGTCTCATTGAGAAATTATTAAATATGACTTTTTATTGCAAGAAAGGAAAAGACACCCCCAGGACAGCATAAATACAAGAACAATACACATGGTTAATTTTAGCTATACAATAATGTGACAAGGAAACCCACCAGCTGGAGGGCAAAAACCAGTTAGTATCCCCACAATGCCACACTCTCTGTAAAAAAAATCCCTGCAAACAGACTATATGTGATCTGCATTGACATGATGGTACCCAATATTGACTGCAGCTGCACAATAATCTAAAATTCCAGTTTCCCATGTGCATTAGCAAATATTTGATGGTCAGCGTATAATATAGAGGGGTATGATAATAAATTTGGCCTCCATTTATAATTATACTGGGTGATGTAATTTTCTAAATGGAATGATTTTGTGTGCTTATTAATTTAAGTATAATTATATTGCTATCAATTATGGCAGTTCAGTTATAACCGAGCCACTTATAAGTTGACACTATCCTATGATTGCTACTTACCTTACAACACCTGGTTGCATCAGACTAGTCCATAAGTCTCCTCAGGGTGGTTTATCTGCCCCATATAGCCTGATAAACAGAGCAGCCCACTGATTGGTGGAACCAAACCTTGGGGAATGAAGTGCTTCTGTGAGCGTGCAAGCCTACAGCTGGCTGCTAGCAGCTTGAAATATAGATAAGGGCGCGCCGTGCCGCTTCTCACCATAGATCTCTCAGTAAATTCAGCTGCATGGATTGGAGGACTCCTTGGGGCAGCCTTTTTCCCTCGTATTATCTAATCCGATCTAGCTGCAGATCTTCACCGCCTCCAGACTCATAAGGTCTTAAAAAAAGCCACCATTAAAAAAAAAATATTATATAAAAAAAAACTTTTTTTCATGGCAGTTTTTTCTTTCAACTCACACTTGACTGTCGGGCCCCTGGGAGAAAATTGGGAGGCTAGAGAAATAATATGGGAGCCGGGAGACAAGTGATTTTTTTTTTTTTATTGAACTACAGGAGAAAAAAAATCTTCCAAAAGGAAAAATTGTATTGTATTTCCAAAAAACAAAAAGTATAATTCCAAAAAAGAACATTGTACTTATAAAAAAAAATAGTATTTGTAAATAAAGATTTGCTATCTAAAAATAAATTATAGTTTAAAAAAAAAAAAAATGTATTTGAAATTGGAATGTAAGCATAAGAGGCGGCCCATTTTTGGTTCAGCAAGTGGGTAGCGCCTGCTGATTGGTGGCTGAATGTTGCCACCAATCAGCAAGCGCTACCCAGGTGCTGAGTCGAAAATGGGCCGGCTCCTATGCTTACATTCTTTATAAAATAAAGATAGCAAGAAAACGGAAGAAAATTATAATAGGAGTAAATTAGAAAGTTGCGTGCTCTATCTGAATCAAAAGAAATTGGGTTTTGTGTCCGTTTAAACTTCCTAACACGTTAAATTCATGAGGTATGCAATTAACCCTTTCATATCACGTTTGATTACTCTTTAATGAACAATTTTATAACCACCACTTAAAAGGGACCTTAGTCATTTTGTATATCAAAAGTGAATATCAATAAGTAAGCAGCTGAATTACACTACAAAATATATGAATATAAAACACATTTAATACTATCATTTTCAGGGGAAAATGCATAGAAACAGATAAAATAAATAATGCATATAATTTATCATTTAAAAAGAACACTAAACACCTGGTGATTTTTTTATATATATATAAAATATGTAGTTATGTGTAATGAAACAACTTTCCAATATACTATCATTATTGTCTTGTAATTACAAGGGGTTTTCTGTCCCTTTAATGGAGAATTCCAGTTTCAGTTTAATTTATCACAATCATGAATGAGTATTCTGATTATAATTATATTTCTGAACATGTTTTTATCATTTAAGAGTGATTTTTTTTCTCACTATTTAACATTTTAATTAAATGGGTAACAAGGGTTCGTGTGTTGAAAAAAGTAGAGAGCATCAGAAAAACAGCTTTTAAATCAATCATAAAATTATTAGATAAAATTATTAAAAAAGCAGGCAGACTGCTCTCATAAGACTTGATATAGGTTAGATTGTAGGGTACCATTGTTTGATGTAAATAAAAAAATAAAATAATTTGTTACCGTTTCTCCACTCTTCTCCCCTCCAGGGGGCTCTGAGTTGGGGCCACCCTAAAGCACACATTTCTAGTGCACAGGTAAAATAAACAGCTGATTAGTTATTTTACCTGCTCTCACCCAATGTAATCCTGAAAATCTGGCCTGTTAGAGAGGCCTGAGGGCCAGTGCTATAGACCAATTGGTTTCTTGCTGTTTGTTTCCCTTTAAAAAGTAAACAAATCTGATTTGCAAGCAGATGTAACTGAGATTTTTCATCAACTTGTCCCAGATACAGAACCCTCCATGCTTTTGATGGACAGGGTGCATAGAGCCTTAACCAAACCCTCTCAATCCAAGACAAGAGATGTAGTAGTCAAACTACATTATTTCCATGTTAAAGAACTAATACTTCAAGCTGCAAGACAAGCACGCACAATTACATATGAAGGGCATAATATCCAGATATTTACAGATCTATCACCAGTGACACTAAGAAGGCGAAGAGAATTGAAACCAGTAGTGACAGCCCTCATAAGAGAAAAATTGAGATATAGATGGAACTTTCCGTTCAAATTAATCTTCACATGTAAGAACTCCACCTATTCATGCACCACGGTTGAAGAGGGACGGTTGCTGCTTGCCAAGCTTGAGATTCCAATAGAGGAAGATGTTTCGCCGGACCTCCCACAAACCACTAGGAGACTACCACAGAAAGAATGGACTGAGGTAAATAGGAATGGGAGACCTAAAAAACCCAAATCTAATGTCACAAGAGAAGATGGTGGAAGCAACAATAGCACAGAGGCATACCCAGTGCCGTGATTCTCTCAACAGAGACAGCTTCGAGGTTTGATAAAGAGAAAAAGAAAACCGAAGTGTGATCTATGGATCATACAATGATAATAATAATATTTAAGATGAAGGTACTGTTACCAGAACGATGAACAATGTTGAAAGGGGGTAATCTCATTGTTTGCTTGCTCTCCTCTACCCTAATTATTCATTCTTCTTTACCCCCAGCTTTTTCCCACTCATTCCCTTCTAACCTTCCCCTAATACTAATACTTGATATTCACTGATGCTAATACCAAGGATATGATTGGTTCTCTAAAATCTGCCTTATGTGATAAGATGAGATCATAGATCAATATATGTTAGTTCCAGAGTTGATTATATTGTTTATTTTTATTTAAAACAAGAAAAACGTTCAAATGTTATTCAGTTGTTCAAACACACTAAGTTTTATGTTAATGTTATGTTTTTATATATGTTTATATGCAGTCTCAAGTGTCATCAAAATAGAAGTTCACAAGACAATTAATATAAAGGGTAATATTCGAGGTATTAAGAATGTTGCTTTCCTAAGATGTTCAGGTATAAAGGTAAGAGGTATAGATAGGCGACTTATAAAGAGGACCTATATAAGCAGTGCTCGCGGTAAGAAGTCATATTCATTAGATTAATTTCACACAATGTTAGGGGGCTTAACTCCAACACAAAAAGGAAAAAAGCTATTATAGATTACAAGGCCCAGAAAGCCCAAATAATAATGCTCCAAGAAACGCACTTCACCTCAGATGTAACACCTAAATATTGGGATAAGAGCTTTCCATTGCAATATCATGCATTCACTGACAAGAAAAAATGCGGAGTTTCCATCCTCATACATACCTCTCTGAACTTTAAGGAGGAAGAGATAGTTAAAGATAAGGGAGGGAGATTTCTAATAGTCAAGGGGACAATCCATAACGTCCCAGTGGTATTAATGAATGTATATGCACCCAATGAGAATCAGGGCCCCTTCATTACTAAAATAGGCAGACTACTCCTGTCATGGAAGAGAAATAAAATCATAATAGGAGGAGATTTTAATTTAACGTTAAATGACGATCTAGATAGAACTTCACAAACACCCCATAAAAAAAGGAGAACAACACCAGCCCAACAGCTTCTAGCTGACTTATTACTAGACTTCAATCTAATAGACAGTTGGAGGGCACTTAACAAGGGAACTAAAGATTTCACTTATTACTCCACAGTGCATGGTACCCATTCAAGAATAGACTTGATCCTAATCAGTCAGGTCCTATTGCCACTGGTAAAGCTAGCGTTTATTCATAACTGTTCATGGTCTGATCACGATATGATGATAATTGATCTAGAGGGAATGATCAACCCCAATAGAATTAGATCCTGGTCACTCCACCCTAGCCTACTTCAGAATACCATTGTTCTTCAGAAAGTACAGCAGCACATTAAAGATTTTGTAGATATTAATGCAGGATCAACGTCCAATCCAAATTTTGTATGGAGTGCACTTAAGGCCTCTGTGAGAGGCCTGCTAATTGCCGAATCTAACAAAATAAAGAAGAATTATAATGCCAAACTAGATAGCTTGAGGGTAGAAATTGCTGCACTCAGAGAACAAATAAAAAAAAGCCCCCAAAAAAAGGTCTTAAAATTACTTAAAATTAAAAACGAAGAAATAAACAAACTATTAGATAGAGAAGTGATCCAGTCGATAAAAGCGGTAGACACCAGATATTATATTTACGCAAACAAACCAGATAGGATGCTGGCAAATAAACTAAAAGACCTGACAAGGGCGACTACAATCCCACAAATACAAACTACCTTGGGACAAGTCACAAATGATCCCCAACAAATAGCCAATGAGTTTGCCAACTTTTATAACAATCTTTATAATTTACCTAGTAGTAATACAAATAATAACAAGAGAGAAGAATTGAGTAGATTCCTAGAAGATAGCAAATTAAAAACTATCACAGAAGAAGAACTAGAGAATTTGAACTCCCCCATAACAATACAAGAGATTATGCTGGCTATCAAAGAACTTAAAAGAAACAAAGCACCAGGCCCTGATGGGTTTCCAGGCTCATTTTATAAAGACCTGCAGTTATCACTGGCTCCCCAATTGAGGATACTGTTTAATAACATCTTGCAAGGAGTAGATATTCCCCCAGATTTGTTGACTGCAAGGGTGACGGTCATTCCAAAACCTGGCAAGAGCAAACAATACTGCCAAAATTACCGGCCAATTTCCTTAATCAACCAGGACCTAAAATTATTCACAAAAATTTTGGCTAACCGATTGACCCTACCCGTTAGAAATTTGATAGACAATGACCAAGTGGGTTTCATCTTGCAAAGAGAGGCACCAGATAACACTAGGAAAGTGATTGACCTGATTAATTATGCGACAGTTGGGAAGATGCCTTCTCTGTTTCTAGCATTGGACGCAGAGAAGGCATTTGATAGAGTTAACTGGGAATACATGTTTGCAGTGCTTAGCAAAATGGGATTTAAAGGCCCCTTCACTACTGCCTTAAAAAAGATATATTCAAGCCCAGATGCATACATAAGACTCTCAGGGTATCAATCAGACAGAATAAAAATCCATAATGGCACAAGACAAGGTTGCCCCCTGTCACCCCTACTTTTTGCTCTATGTATTGAGCCATTGGCGGTTAGGATAAGGGATAATCCAAATATTGCAGGTATACGGGTGGGGGATAAGGAATATAAAATTTCATTATTTGCTGATGACGTCATCCTTGCAGTCACAAAACCTTTACTTTCGCTCCCGATGGTATATTCCATAATAAATAAATTTGGACAGTTGTCTGGATATAAAATTAATGAAGGCAAGTGTGAGGCCCTTAGCACATATCTCCCAAAGCCAACAAAGAAATTATTAGAAATTAACTTTACATTTAAATGGGCCAAATCATCTCTCAAATATCTAGGAATCAACCTCACAAAAGATGTGCACTTACTTTATAGGGAAAATTATGTCCCCATGTTCACACACATTAGAGAGCTATTAGTGAAATGGACTAAATTTAACATCTCCCTGTATGGAAGAGTAATATCTGTCAAAATGACAATATTGCCCAAACTCCTATACCTATTCAGAACACTCCCAATTTCAATACCGTTGTCAGAATTATATGTAATGCAGAAGGCAATTTTAAAATTCATTTGGGGAGGGAAAAGGGCTAGAATAAACAAACACAATATGATGAGACATAGGGGAGAGGGAGGCATCGGATTACCTAACCTAATATCATATTATTATGCAGCTAGATTGGCCCAGACCACACAATGGTTTAAATTAGGACTTACACCACAATGGGTCCAACTAGAAAAAGACATGCTTAATGTAAGAAGATTGGATAATATTCTTTGGGCAACACAACAAAACAGACCCGGTCACATCAAACAGTTCATTGCGATCACACACACTGCTTTTATTTGGGACACAGCGACTAGGAAGTATCATTTACTCAACGAGAGGTCCAGACTGACCCCGCTCTCCCCTCTTGAATCTTTAGTTGACATACATACTCAAAGGAAATGGGAGAATAAAGGCCTCTACCGAATAGCAGATGTTTATGTTAATAGTGACCTACTATCCTTCTCTCAATATGCAGAGCTAGGCACACCCGGGCAAAATGAGTGGTTCCACTACTTACAACTTAAATCCAGAGTTCGAGAGATAATGGGATTAGATAAGCCTCCAAACAATACTATATTAGAATCACTATGTTTATCGAAGGAGGTTAGGAGGGGACTGATAGCATTGCTCTATCCGGCTATTAATGGTGGCTCAAATAGGGACAAGAGTGTAATAATGACTAAATGGGAACAGGATTTGGGCAGGACATGGACAATAGATAATTGGGTATCAAACATTAATAGAGGTCTATCGTTTTCTCCAAATGCCATGTTGAAGGAAAACTATATTAAAGTACTCTATAAATGGTACATATATCCCACAAGATTTGCCAATACACAGGACAGCAGGCCCCACTTGTGCTACAGGGGTTGTGGGGAGGAAGGGACATACTTACACATGTGGTGGCATTGTGGAAAGGTTACAGAGATTTGGAATCAGACTTCAAGGTATCTAAGCCTAATTCTAGAAACTAATATCACACTTACCCCTGAACAGGCTTTGCTTCATTTTCCTCCAGATAATAAAGTGAAAAGACATCACAAGCTAATAGCCTTGATCTGCACGGTTGTGAGAGTAAGCATAGCTAGATTTTGGAAGGTGGATCCACCCTCATTTGAATATATTAAAAGTAGAATAGATTATCACTTTACAATGAGTAGCGCCTCGGCAGAGCTTCTTAATACCAGGGATAAGTTTATACAACAGTGGGAACCATATATTATGTATACTGAAAAAGAAAATAGAGCTAGAATCCTAGCAAACCAACAAGATCAGTAGGAAACAATCCGGTTAGAGTGCCTCAATGAGTGAGATAATTGAGTCTTCAGGAGCAAGATGAATGGGTAGAGATGAGGGGGGGAGGAAATAGGGATTTGATCATGATTGAGATTGAGTCAGGCTAGATGGAAAGCGGAATTAACACACCATTATATTTTGGAATATTACTGAAAGGTCGATAAACCAAAATTACTCTTGTCTTGTGTGGAAAACTCACATATTCAATCACTTGAAGGCTGTAATGTTATTGTATTTGTATTTTTTGTTTTTATGTTTCTAACTGTTATTTAAGATGCTGTATGTAATAACATTCAAAAGTCAATAAAAAAAACTTTCATATAAAAAGTAAACAAATCTGTATATTACATATTTACACAATACAATGTGTCCCCTGCAGCCAGAGACTTTGCATGTTACAATACCGCTTTGTGCACATGTCTTAGTGTCACAGCATTCATATGAGGCAACAAAATTCCATTCATACTATGAGTGTAAGCAGGAATGTAAAGAATTATTTTAGACCGCATAGTAATGCTTCTTAAAAGCCTGTATAAACATCAAGGCAGGTTTTACAATCAGTTCAGGCTTGTGCCAGAACTAGGGCACTGCTCTGTGAAACCTCAGCTGATAGACTTGTTCTACATAAAGCATGTAGTGCGGGTCATGAGAGGAAGAGAACGATTCTCACCCAGATATAATAAGGATTATACTCCGAGTGTCTTCCCTTAGTACACAAAATATTTTGCACATAAAGTCCTCTACTTATTTTGTGAAGTTTGACACCTGATATTATTTATATGTCTGCTATACCCAATGAATACCACAAAACAAGAAATGAATGTAATTGGATAATATGTAGGCTGAGGGAGTTATCTGGGTATTGCCTATACCAGGTTGGTGAACAATTTTGAGAATGTGTGCCAATAATCTTCTACAAACAAATTGTTGTCTGTCGGTCTGTGTATTAAAGTATTATTAGTATTATGTGCCTTTAAATGTGGGATTCATATATTTCCCTTTATGTGTTTAGGGTCAGAAAAATACATAAGAGAGAAAAAAAAAAATGAATAGGCTGGCGAGAATACGAACACATACTTCAACCTTGGCTGTGCCTAATCGGGTATGGCGCAGAATAACACCCCTATTATGGTTTAACAGTATAAGAAGGGGATTTCTTTAAAAATTAAAAAGGTTTATTGAAATGAAGCATTTTAAAATTTAAAACAGACATAAGTCTATAAAAATCTATGCACACTCCAGATGATGCACAAAATCATATATACTAACCAAAAGCTAAGCACGCTCTCAAATCCACACATGGGGCACTTTGGAGATGCTGATCTCAGTGTCAAAAAGAAAAAAAAATATTAAAGGGACACTGAACCCAATTTTTTCTTTCATAATTCAGATAGAGCATGACATTTTAAGCAACTTACTAATCGAATCCTATTATCAAATTTTCTTCATTCTCTTGGAAGATACCAACATATTGACAGACTGACTACAGATACATCTCATTACATTGCTATTCCTTTGACCGCTGCTTACCAGCTGAGCTATGTCGTTTTTACCACTCTGTGCTACGTCAGACTATTTTGTTGCAATTCAATCACTAATGAAGCAAATCAGCAGTGACAAAAGCACAACAAACAGCTGCAGATCATACACTTACTCCTGCAAAATTGTGATAAACAAAAATGTGCATGTTTCAGAGGAATTGCATTCTTAATCTGCCAGAGTGGCCTACAGTGAATTTTCTGTTTAGCAGCCGCAATTCCAGTATCATCTCTGCCTGCTTCTCTGACACTTTGCAGGAACATCACTGTGTCACAACGAACGCTCTATATGAGCTCACGTCACAGGGTCTAGATATCATTTTCTCTTGCCATCTTCCCTGACAAGTCTGCTTGTACCAGAACATTGGGCCTGTGTGTGCTGGGGAAACGTCTCCTCTAGTAAAACAGGCTAATGTCACAAGACAAGGTGGCCAAGCATCTGACACACATGAACCGCACCCACCTTCTAAATGCATTTACACTGGTCACTTATTGGATCACGTCTCTAGCAGCCAACCGAGTTTAAATAGAATCCCAGTCATGGCTAGAAGCCAATTTCTCATCCATCCTGTGTACCACATATTAAATGCCTCTTCTGTAGTACAATTACTAGGAGAGCTTTAGGGGCAGTAAACACATTGTAATTACAAGACATATATGTTGTGTTGCTGTATAGAATAACATATCAGTCAGCCAAGTCTAAACATTTATAAAACAAGTAAACATAATTTTACTGCAATTGTTTATCAAAGGTGAAACTACCCCCACAATTTGCCTTTTTGGAGAAGCCAATCTAGGGCTTTAGTTTGCAGACAATAAGGTTATCCACTGTCATAATGTTGGTATAAAATACATTGTTTTGCAGTTAGTATCAGTTAAATCCAGTTAGGGGCATGTGTGTAGCAGGGTTAGCCTCAATAAGTCTGCAGGGTGAATTTCAAGGTCTGACGATTATAAATTGCTCAGAGTGCAAAAAAAAATCAAAGTATACTGCAACATTGTTTCATTGCATTTCCTATAGAAATCTCAAGGTGTTAACTGTCCCTTTGAAAATAGAAAGGTAACACAGAAGTATAATTTTGTATAGATCTACAGAAATTAACCTAGTACAACGTGCATTAAAGTTAATTTGACAAATCATATTACTATTTCATTTAAAGAAATGCACAAAAAACAAGAGTGGTTAATAGGTATAAATAATAGAAGCTAGCAGTTTATTTTTGTATTGCAAAACCTGGTGATACTTATGCCTAATAAAAGACATCAAATGACAGACATCTAAAAACTACAGCACAAAAACAACAACACAACTCCTTATTAAACAGCACATTAATAAATGACAATGCAGAACACATCCTTTAATATGAATGTTTCTTCTGAAATGAAACAGTCAGCTGTTTACATTCCTCTGACAATTGTGTGCACAGCTGCCAAGAACTATACACACATGCACTGATGGGGACACTACACAAATTGCTGCCCCCTATTTTAAATACATTATTCATTACTTCAAACAAAGCAAAAGACAGTGACAATAGAGGGTTGGTATGATTCTTAATACAAAACAGGAATTACATATTCGCTATATCAGTGCATAGAATAATGACAGATGCCAGAGTGGGTCAAATAATAATCAATAACATACAGAAGCCTTAGAGAATTTTCTGTGCATGAGAAACATCACATGGGAAGAACTATGGCCTAGCAATCTCTGTCACCGGCAATGACAGGCATTTGGGGAGGAACCAGCTGGAATAGGCCACATCCTCTTGTGCATCAGATGTTAAAACACAGCACTCACATGCAGGAAAACAATGAGAAAGAGCAATCTGGTACTCATCAGCAAACCTTTCCTATGAACAGGTTCAGAAGGGTTCAGTCTGTCACCATGACCACCCCAGTCTCATCATCCCAGTAGAGTATAGTTAGGCATCCCATAAGGGCTTTAGCAGTCAAAAAAGCAATGAGCTCAGGCACATCAACCATCAGCAGTGGGCTCCAGCTCTATGCACACCAGCAGGGATCAGGCAGTCACATTAGTAAAAATCAGTCATATCAGCAACAGGCTCAAGCACATAAGCAGAGGGCTAAGGTAAACCAACTGTCAAACCAGTAGGGGTTAAGCAGGCATATCAGCAGAGGGTTCAGGAAGACACATCAGCAGTGGACTCAGTCACAGAAGCAGAGGGCTCAGGCAGTCACATTAGCAGTGGACTCAGTCACCTCAGCAGAAGGATCAGGCAGGCAACATCACTAGAGGGCTCAGGCAGGCACCATCACTAGAGGGATCAGGCAGACAACATCACTAGAGGGCACAGGCAGGCACCATCACTAGAGGGCACAGGCAGGCACCATCACTAGAGGTCTCAGGCAGGCACCATCACTAGAGGTCTCAGGCAGGCACCATCACTAGAGGTCTCAGGCAGGCACCATCACTAGAGGTCTCAGGCAGGCACCATCACTAGAGGTCTCAGGCAGGCACCATCACTAGAGGGCTCAGGCAGGCACCATCACTAGAGGGCTCAGGCAGGCACCATCACTAGAGGGCTCAGGCAGGCACCATCACTAGAGGGCTCAGGCAGGCACCATCACTAGAGGGCTCAGGCAGGCACCATCACTAGAGGGCTCAGGCAGGCACCATCACTAGAGGGCTCAGGCAGGCACCATCACTAGAGGGCTCAGGCAGGCACCATCACTAGAGGGCTCAGGCAGGCACCATCACTAGAGGACACAGGCAGGCAACATCACTAGAGGACACAGGCAGGCAACATCACTAGAGGACACAGGCAGGCAACATCACTAGAGGGCTCAGGCAGGCAACATCACTAGAGGGCTCAGGCAGGCAACATCACTAGAGGGCTCAGGCAGGCAACATCACTAGAGGGCTCAGGCAGGCAACATCACTAGAGGGCTCAGGCAGGCAACATCACTAGAGGGCTCAGGCAGGCAACATCACTAGAGGGCTCAGGCAGGCAACATCACTAGAGGGCTCAGGCAGGCACCATCACTAGAGGGCTCAGGCAGGCACCATCACTAGAGGGATCAGGCAGGCAACATCACTAGAGGGCACAGGCAGGCAACATCACTAGAGGGCACAGGCAGGCAACATCACTAGAGGGCACAGGCAGGCAACATCACTAGAGGGCATAGGCAGGCACCATCACTAGAGGGCACAGGCAGGCAACATCACTAGAGGGCACAGGCAGGCAACATCACTAGAGGGCACAGGCAGGCAACATCACTAGAGGGCACAGGCAGGCAACATCACTAGAGGGCACAGGCAGGCAACATCACTAGAGGGCACAGGCAGGCACCATCACTAGAGGGCTCAGGCAGGCAACATCACTAGAGGGCTCAGGCAGGCAACATCACTAGAGGGCTCAGGCAGGCAACATCACTGGAGGGCTCAGGCAGGCAACATCACTGGAGGGCACAGGCAGGCAACATCACTAGAGGTCTCAGGCAGGCAACATCACTAGAGGTCTCAGGCAGGCAACATCACTAGAGGTCTCAGGCAGGCAACATCACTAGAGGTCTCAGGCAGGCAACATCACTAGAGGTCTCAGGCAGGCAACATCACTAGAGGTCTCAGGCAGGCAACATCACTAGAGGTCTCAGGCAGGCAACATCACTGGAGGGCTCAGGCAGGCAACATCACTGGAGGGCTCAGGCAGGCAACATCACTAGAGGGCACAGGCAGGCAACATCACTAGAGGGCACAGGCAGGCACCATCACTAGAGGGCACAGGCAGGCAACATCACTAGAGGGCTCAGGCAGGCAACATCACTAGAGGGCTCAGGCAGGCAACATCACTAGAGGGCTCAGGCAGGCAACATCACTAGAGGGCTCAGGCAGGCACACTAAACCCCCAACGGGATTCATTCTCTACAAACAACTCATGGGTTCTATACAACGTCCACACACCGAGACATAATGTACCAAAAGCACAGCAGTAGGAACCAGGCAGTGCAAGTTACTTTTGTATCCACACGTTGCTTTATGTGCAGTGATAACAAATACTAAGCTAAGAGATGCTCCAGCAGCTGCTACCTACCTTGGGCGTGGGTGCTGAGGTCCCAGGGTGGCTGCGGTATTCCAGGCCACCTCCCTACGCCAGCCTCTGGGCTGTAAGCCTCATGTGTCCCGGAAGAGCCCAGCCGCCTGGTCAGTAAGCCCAGAATCTGGCTCTGAGTTGACACTGGGCAGAGAATGCAGGAATGTGACGTCATGACACGCCCCTGAACACCACGTGGAGAGCCCACAGCAGGCTGGGAAATGTAGTACAAGCAATGCAAACGTCAGTAGCCAGGAGACAGCTGGTATTCACCATCTGAATATGTGTAATCGGTGAGGTATATGCATTATTAAGATTACTGACAGTAATGCATTAAACGTTAGCGTTTATTATTAGAACCTATTGCAACTGCAGTACTTTGTCCTTTCCTTAGGTAGAAGGCAAGTAGCCATGGCACAAAGAGACAGGCGAAGATTTGGTACATCTATGGGATGGAAAGAGATTTAAAGTGGTGGTAAACTTTATGTTTTAATAGGCGGTCCAGAATCTAAGCAATATTTTACAGGGACTTTAATAGATCACTTCTAGTAAAGATACACAACTTATTTTTTAAATCTTTAATCTCCCCCCCTGCGCTCTGGCTGCCCACTTCAAAAGTATTTTTTGTTGTTGAGCTAGTAACGGTTTGGAACTGTTATCCTATTGGCGCTCTAGCCATATGGCACTCATACAATTTTTTTTTTGTAGCTATCTTTTTAATCAACAAAAATTCTGGTGTTGACTGTTCCTTTAAATACTGTATTGTGGAGATACACTTTGGAAGGAGAGAAAGAAAAACAAATTAATAGTAAACTCATTCATTAAGTGCTATATTGTGGATATCCTATCCATTGTAGGAGAAACAAATAAATTAATTAAAAATGCAGTAATTCATTAAGTGCTATATTGTGGTCATATTCAGTGTAGGAGAGCCAAAAAAATAAAAGGAGATCATTCATTAATTGCTATAAAGGGAAAATACACTCATGGGAATAATAAAATAAATACATTAAAAATGCACTAATTTATTAAAGTGAAAGTAAATCCTAGCATTTTACAAACGCTAGGATTGACTATTGAAACAAATAAAGGGCACTTTCATTCATGAAGTATAAGATACTTCATGCAGAAAGCTCCTTTATTTGATTCAATCGATGGCCGTTTTTAGCTGGTACAGCAGCCCACGGCTAAAAAATGTTTTGGCTATGAGATGACGTTTTCACCTCATATATATATATGGAAATGCCCAGGGAGGAGCTTTCTGCAAACAAAACTATGCCTGAATTAAAGGGGTTAATAGGGGTTAAAACAGAAACCATTTTGCAGGTAAGCTTTCGCTAATTATATATTTAGAAACTTATGTTAGTTCATACTGTTTTATGTCCCTTTAATATTGGAGAGGGATAGTTTGTGATGTGGTGGTTTAAGGGTTATTAGTGTAGTGGGGTACTTTGCAGTGGGCTATCTGGTAGTTTAGGTAGGGTATAATATAGTAGGGGGCTTTTGGCAATTCGGGTTAACGAGTGAGTATGGGTGTTAGATTTTTTTTCTGCTTTTCTCGCTCCTTTGAAATCTATGGGGTCAATTTATCATTGTGCGGACGGACATGATCCGCTATAGCGAACCATGTCTGCCACACATCGATAAATGCAGACAGCACATGCTGTTGGGATTTATCATTGCACCAGCATTTCTTGTGAACTGCTGGTGCAATACCGCCCCCGGCAGATTCACGGCCAATCGGGGGTGTCAAATTGTCAATCAACCCGATCATATTTGATCAGGTTGATTTCTGTCCGCCGCCTCAGAGCAGGCGGACAAGTTATGGAGCAGCGGTCTTTAGAAACACGGGGCATCAAGCTCTGTTCGGAGCTTGATAAATAGACCCTAATGTGGGAGTACATTAACGCTGTAGCAATATTCTAACTTTGGCTCTTTGGGCATGTCTGGTTAGTGCGCCAGTTAAAAAGATTTACTTTTTCTCTCTACCCAATGCGTGCAAAGAGCCGTAGTAGAACGAAATAAGTGTGCAAGCAGGAGCGATAAATAGCGATCCACTTGTAATCGAGCCCTAATTTGGTAACCATGTGAAAAATAGCTTTAAATGCTGTATTTTATTTTGTTCACTTGCCTGTTCAATTACTAATTTCACTTATTTTTTGTTAATTTTTTTTATAAATGTTCAAAAGCTTAAAGGGACACTGAATACAATTTTTTTTCTTTCCTGATTCAGACAGAGCATGCCATTTTAAGCAACTTTCTAATTTACTTCTGTTAACAATTTTTCTTCGTTCTCTCTGTATCTTTATTTGAGAAAGCAGGAATGTAAAGCTTACAAGTCGGCCAATTTTTAGTTCAGACCCTGGATAGCGCTTGCTGATTGATAGGTACATTTAGCCACCAATTAGCAAACTGTACCCAGGTGCTGAACCAAAGATGGGCCGGCTTGTACGCTTACATTTCTGCTTTTTCAAATAAAGATACAGAGAGAACAAAGACAAATTAAAGTATCCCTTTAACTGTAACCTAAATGAAAAATGTTGATTGGTTTTCTGTATGCGAAAACTCAAAACTCAAGTAGATTGGAACAAGGTTTGCGCTATTTTTGTGCTATTTGAAGGGAAAACTAAGCTAAAGAGCTGCAGTAAACACCTAACATAGCTACCAGTCAAGGACAGTGGGCATGCAGCAGAAGCTTCCTCTATTATAGTACCAGGAGTGACCACAGGTATGCCAGGCCAGGCCAGGTAGCAATTGACAGACATGTCCTATCTGAATCATGAAGATTTAATTTTGACTAGACTGTCCCTTTAAAGGTGCACTGCTGGTTGCTAAAAGATCCCCACCATCCTGGAACTCAGTGCTACGGAATTTGGCGGCGCTATACAAATAAATGATAATAATAACTTAGGTATTCTTGCATCCCGCGACAGAAGCGGTGCACATTCACAGACCAGTGCTGCCCCTGGCTTATTGGCAGCTGTACTGTGCAATTCTGGTTAACATTCATGAAAAAAGTGTGAGTATTACTTTTTTGCAGTATCTACACAGTTCTATGTTATTCCTATTTTTTTTAAAAAACATATGTTATAAGTCCTCTTAACTGTTTAAAAAAATATAAGCTTCCCACTCTGTATCATGGGTGCTAACACAAAATGCACAATCCAGTTGTCAAAAAGATGTCACTATTACTTAAAGTGTACCTCTTCTGTCACAGGGTGCAAGAATACCTCAGATCCAAGATGGCGGGAAGGGGAGTATGAAGATGAGGAGTTTTACCAGTCAGAACCTGAAATGGTTAAAAACTGCTCATTTTGTGCTCAAAACACATGCACACTACCTACCTGTAGAATGAAGTAAATACGATGATAGGAGCAAATTGGATAGTTGTTCTTTTTAATTGCATGCTCTGTCTGAATCATGAAATGATTCTTTGGGGTTTCACACTCCTTTAATCTTTGAGACTGCTATTGTTGGATTTAGATTACAGTAGAAGGACAGTAGGGGGCATCATTTATTAGACAGCACAATGTCTTGAGTACAAAATTAAAATTATTTCCAATCTTACAACAGGTGTTTGGTTTCTATGCACATCTACATACAACATGACAAATACAACTGCACAGCTACTGAATGTCTGGACTAATAAAAATGTTTTGTGTCACAGAGTTTACAAAATAAGGTATTAAATAAAGTTATCTGTATCTCTCAGGTATGGTTGCCACCTCAGCCATGTTTTCCTGGACACCTATGAGTTACACATGCTGCAGGGTATGCAGAGGGGAACATGAATTGCAGTTGCACCCATGGACAGCACACAAATAGTGTTTCTGGAGAGCATTATTCATGTTCCTCCCTGCACACCCTGCAGCATGTGTAACTCATAAGTGTTCAGGAAAACATGGCTGAGGTGGCAACCCTAATCTCGGGGCCTATGTTAAAGGGACAGTCTTCTCCAAAATTGTTATTGTTTAACCCCTTAACGACCGAGGACGTGCAGGGTACGTCCTCAAAAAAAAGGCAGTTAATGCCTGAGAACGTACCCTGCACGTCCTCGGTTTGGAAAGCAGCTGGAAGCGATCCTGCTCGCTTCCAGCTGCTTTCCGGTTATTGCAGTGATGCCTCGATATGGAGGCATCCTGCAATAACTTTTTTAAGCCATCCGGTGCAGAGAGAGCCACTCTGTGGCCCTCTCTGCACCGGAGATCGGTGGTTCCCTGCGTTGGTGGGTGGGAGCCGGACCGGGAGGCGGGTGGCGGCCATCGATGGCCCTGGTTATTTGCAGGGGGGGCGGGATCGTGGGCGGGGATGAGCGGGGGCGCGCACGGACGCGCGCGCGTGCACGGGAGGGCGGGGGCGGGCGCGTGCACGGGGAGGGAGCGGGTGGGAACCGCTACACTACAGAAAATGTGTTAGTAAAAATGTTTAAATGCCCTAATATTTTTTTTTAAAAAAAAAGATCAGCAAGGTGGTGGGGGTTTGTCTGTGTGGGGGGGGAAGCTACACTACAGAAAAAAGCCAAATAAATATAAAAAAAGCCCTTTTTTTTGCAAACTGGGTACTGGCAAACAGCTGCCAGTACCCAAGATGGCCCCCAATGAGGCAGAGGGGATGGTCAGAGAGCGGTTTTGGGGGGGATCAGGGAGGTTGGGGGCTAAGGGGGGGATCCTACACCCTAGCATATGTAAATATGCTAAAAAAAATTTATTTATTTTTTAAAAAACCCTTTTATTTTAGTACTGGCAGACTTTCTGCCAGTACTTAAGATGGCGGGGACAATTGTGGGGTGGGGGAGGGAAGGGAGCTGTTTGGGAGGGATCAGGGGGTGGGATGTGTCAGGTGGGAGGCTGATCTCTACACTAAAGCTAAAATTAATCCTGCAAGCTCCCTACAAACTCCCTAATTAACCCCTTCACTGCTAGCCAGAATACACGTGTGAGGCGCAGCAGGATTTAGTGGCCTTCTAATTACCAGAAAGCAACGCCAAAGTCATATATGTCTGCTATTTCTGAACAAAGGGGATCCCAGACAAGTATTTACAACCATTTGTGCCATAATTGCACAAGCTGTTTGTAAATTATTTCAGTGAGAAACCTAAAATTGTGAAAAATTTAACTTTTTTTTCAATTTGATCGCATTTGGCGGTGAAATGGTGGCATGAAATATACCAAAATGTGCCTAGATCAATACTTGGGGTTGTCTACTATACTACACTAAAGCTAAAATTAACCCTACAAGCTCCCTAAAAGCTCCCTAATTAACCCCTTAACTGCTGGGCATAATACACTTGTGGTGCGCAGTGGCATTTAGCGGCCTTCTAATTACCAAAAAGCAACGCCAAAGCCATATATGTCTGCTATTTCTGAACAAAGGGGATCCCAGAGAAGAATTTACAACCATTTATGCCATAATTGCACAAGTTGTTTGTAAATAATTTCAGTGAGAAACCAAAAGTTTGTGAAAAAATTTGTGAAAAAGTGAACGATTTTTTGTATTTGATCGCATTTGGCGGTGAAATGGTGGTATGAAATATACCAAAATTGTCCTAGATCAATACTTTGGGATGTCTACTAAAAAAAATTATATACATGTCAAGGGATATTCAGGGATTCCTGAAAGATATTAGTGTTCTAATGTAACTAGCGCTAATTTTGGAAAAAAGTGGTTTGGAAATAGCAAAGTGCTACTTGTATTTATGGCCCTATAACTTGCACAAAAAGCAAAGAACATGTAAACATTGGGTATTTCTAAACTCAGGACAAAATTTTGAAACTATTTAGCATGGGTGTTTTTTGGTGGTTGTAGATATGTAACAGATTTTGGGGGTCAAAGTTAGAAAAAGTGTGTTTTTTTCAATTTTTCCTCATATTTTATATATTTTTTTATAGTAAATTATAAGATATGATGAAAATAATGGTATCTTTAGAAAGTCCATTTAGTGGCGAGAAAAACAGTATATAATATGTGTGGGTACAGTAAATGAGTAAGAGGAAAATTACAGCTAAACACAAACACCGCAAAAATGTAAAAATAGCCTTGGTCCCAAACGGACAGAAAATGGAAAAGTGCTGTGGTCATTAAGGGGTTAAAGAGATAGACAACCCCTTTACTACCCATTCTTCAGCTTTGCACAACTAACATTGTTATAAATATTATTATACTTTATAACCTGTAAACCTCTAAATTTCTTCCTTATTCTAAGCCCTATGCAGGCTGCCTTTTTCTCAGGGCATTTTTACAGCTTTTCATAGCAGGACACAAAATTGCATGCTCTATCTGAATCATGAAATAAACAATTTGGATTTAGTATCCCTTCATTGGCCATTGGGTGATAGATATGTATTTCCTATCAATGCTTCTTGGGTAGAGTGCCCCTTTAATTGTTGAAAGAAATCCAAACCCTGATGATTTAATGTATTTGTGTTTTAACCACTGAAAAGTTCTTTTCTAAGATTACATTATATTCAGATCTAAAAGTTCAAAAAATAACAGCAGCACTCCCAAGTGTAATAATTACCAAACCTTTATTGCAGCCAAAAGCAAAAAGTGCTGCTGTTATTTTTGAACTTTTGGATATTGACACAGGGTTGTGTAGTGCCCTGTTACAGCTTGCACCCAACATTACCACAGTGTGTTCTGGACTTTCTGTGTTTTTTTATATTCAGATCTACACAGCCTCCCTTCCTAGAGCTATCGGTCTGTAGTGAGCTCATCTCTTACATCCTTGAGAGCTTGAACTGATCTTGACTAGTTTATTATCTAGTTTTATTATGTTTATTATTATTTCATTAATCATCATCATAAGGCAAAGTAAAAAGAAAATGTTTGAGTACAGAAATACACTAAACAAAAAAATGTCCTCCGTCCCTTTTATTGAATGAAGAATGTTGACAAATTATTTATCAAATCTAAAGAAATATGAGTACAGTTTGGGAGCCATAACTTGTTGTCTCTCCCACAGTCTCCCCTATAACAAATGTCCATGTTTCTAAAGTGAGACCAGAGACTGCTCTTGCTCCCTGCATGAGCCATTACACTCCTGACATGCCCAACCACGCCCATTACACTTATTGGCCCTGCCCTGTCACACAGGTGTCCCCAACCTCCCAGTCTCAGGAAGCCAGTGGGACATTTTGGACGTTATGAAATATGTTCTGAACTGTTTGAATCAAACACTATGGCCTATTTCAGACACCAGGTCCCACAACAACAGGGGATCTAGCTGTTACCTTTAGCCTATCCAATCGGAGCCTTCAGTGCCACCCCTCTTTTGCCCATTGTCATTACTTTAAATGTAACTGCCCCTGCATGGAACGTGTGCAGATACTGTATGTCACAGGTACTTGCAATCAAACACTTCCTCAGAGTACATGTATAGGTTTTGCATGTGTACATACTGTGCAAAATAAGACCTATCACTGAAACCGTTTTATTTTTACTAGAAGCATTTTTGCTAATATATGTTTTTGTGTATTATGTTCTTTTAAATATCACTCAAAACAACAAAAAACAACAAAAGGTGCACCTAATAAGAGGAAATAAAAAACATAAAG
The DNA here is from genome assembly GCF_027579735.1 of Bombina bombina. Classification (NCBI taxonomy): domain Eukaryota; kingdom Metazoa; phylum Chordata; class Amphibia; order Anura; family Bombinatoridae; genus Bombina; species Bombina bombina. The sequence continues at coordinate 66,067,234 of NC_069500.1, read as the reverse complement.
TTTGTGAATATGAATAATCAATCAATCAAAACTGATATTAATAAATAGTGCACAAGTCCAACAAGTTCTATAACCATTGTTCCTCCTCGGCCTCAGGCTGCTCCTTGGACAGGGTCTCTGTGAACCTTGGAATACCTTTGTATCCTGCTACCTTTGATCAGTCAGCTGGACGGCTGGGAAGTTCTGGCTTGCTATTAGAGCACTTAGAGGTGCTCTCTTTTTGTGAGTATTCTGTACACTTTTCATACAGGCATTTCATATGTGCTAGGCCATTTTGGCTCCCTTGTTTTCTTTCAGCTAGTTTACGAGTTATGCGCGATATAGGGAAATTAACGAACGCAACAAAAGTTTCGTTATTTAACCCCCTATAGCACAGCCATTACAAGTTTTCAAACACCCAGGTTGTGCGTGCCATATGGTGCTTTTAAGCTCCATACCGCACAAAATTCAAGCGCTGTTTTGACATGCTTGTGCACACTTTTCCCATAGACATCAATGGGGAGAGCGGGTCAGAAAAAAGTCTAACATCTGCGATCGTGGAAAGAAAAGCTCCGTCAATTGATGTCTATGGGGGGGAAAAAAACTAACGTTTAAACCGCACCGCCGGGATCAAGATAGAAGAGGCCGCCTGGATGAAGACTTCTCGCCACTTGGATGAGGACTTCGCTGCCTGGTTGAAGATAAAAGAGGCCGTCTGGATGAAGATAGAAGAGGCCGTCTGGATGAAGACTTCTCGCCGCCTAGATGAAGATCGTTCAAGCGGGACTTCAAAAACTGTAAGTGGATCATCAGGGGTTTTTTTTTTCGGTGGGGTTTTTTTAGATTAGGGTTTGGGCTAATTCTAAACAAGCTAAATGCCCTTTTAAGGGCAATGCCTACTATACAAATGCACTTTTCAGGGCTAATTCTAAACAAGCTAAATGCCCTTTTAAGGGCAATGCCTATACAAATGCACTTTTCAGGGCTAATTCTAAACAAGCTAAATGCCCTTTTAAGGGCAATGCCTATACAAATGCACTTTTCAGGGCTAATTCTAAACAAGCTAAATGCCCTTTTAAGGGCAATGCCTATACAAATGCACTTTTCAGGGCAATGGGTAGCTTAGGTTTTTGTTAGAGAGTTAGGTTTTTTATTTTGGGGGGTTGGTTGGGTGGTGGGTTTTACTGTTGGGGGGGTCTTTGTATTTTTTTTTTTTCAGGTAAAAGAGTTGTTTTACTTAGGTTAATGCCCTACAAACGGCCCTTTTATGGGCTATTGGTAATTTATTATAGGCTAGGTTTTTTTTATTTTGGGTGGGCTTTTTTATTTTTATAGGTTAGGGGAAATTCTTTTTTATTTTGGATAATTTCATTTGTTATTTTTCGTAATTAAGTGTTCGTTATTTTTTGTAATTTAGTCTTTTTTATAATTTGATACTTTGTAATTTTTAGAGTAGTGTTAGGATTTTTTTAATGTGTAATATAGTTTATTTATTGGTAGTTAGTTTAATTTTATTTTAATAATTATATTAATTTAATTGTTAGTTTAAATTTAGTTCTTTTAATTTGACAGGTACGTTTTGATTTAAAATAGGGTAATTGTAATTTTTTTTTTTATTTAATTTTTTTTATTGAGGATGTTCAAACAGTACAAAAGATGGTAACTGTCAAGTCATAAGTGTTACAATTTTAGTCACAGAAAACATGACAAAAAGCATTAACAAGGCATATTGAGGTTAGTGATTGAAATAGTGAGTGACATGAGCTTCTGAATCCTCCATTTTATAATAATCATAGCTTATTGGGGTGACTACTGAGCTGACCGCTTGTGGGTCATATGATTATTATAGGATTAGTGCATATATGGTAGTCCCAAGGAAGACCACTCTTGGACCTTATGATAAATTCAAAATAGAGGATAGTCCCCACATCCACAGGAAAAAAAACTCTATGACCTTCTAATCCAAATGGAACAAGATGTGGGGAGTTGGCTCTTGTGATGGCCACATTTGGGCCATAATATAAGGGGGGGGGAGTCAGCGGGGGAGAGCCTTCTATAGTAGAACAGCAAAATGTCTAAGGGATTGAGAAAAGGTTAAATGGTATGTATAGATAAGTAATATCTAATTGGAGGCATCCATGACAGAGTAGAAAGAGTATTTGTTGTTTAACTTAGAGCTACATAATATATAACCTAGTCTAAGAACTAGTAAAAAAACTAGTATAGAACAGGGAGGAATAATATATCACTAAATACTAATCCTTAAGTATAGTACACAGTCACAACAAAGGAAATAACATTGAAATAAAACTTGCCTATCTAGAAGTAAGTATAGGAGACGTAGGCTCCCTTACCCTTGGGGAAGTTCAAGCATATAATAGGAGCCTTAATTTCTGAAATAAGACGGTAACTGTAGGGGACAGCAAGTCAGATCATATATTGTCAATACACAACCAGATGTAACTTTGGTAGGGTCTATAGTAGTGGGTTCTTCCCCTATATGACTTAATAAATAGGAGTGAACTTAGCGGGTACTAAATATGGCTAATATATCCCTCCGAATAGTCAATAAAAGTCCTATATTGTAGGATAGCGACTTATGAGGGTAGTGTGTGGTATTAAAATGAGATACATACCATCGTAAAGGCCTTCTATTTATAAGCAATATAATGGCAGATAGTAAAAATGTGTGGAGATGCACAGCTAAAGATATATGGCAGGGACTCAAGTACATAGTGTACCTTAGTGGGAGTAGGATGTGATGGGTAACTAAATAACTTGGAGCTATTGGGGACATACCGAGAGGTAGTATTATATCTTATAGGTAGAACCTAACAGAGCACTCTGCGAAGTTAACTAAATGAGTCAGAAAGTCAACCTGCTTTTTTTCCCGGCCGACTTAGAGAAACCAATAGATATTAATAGCGTATAGTTTAGATCCTTAACAAAATGTGCATGAATATGTAGCAGTAGAAAGTTCACATAACTCAGTGCAAACTTAGTATAGTCCTAGAGGAAGATATTTTAACATCGCTATCAGAATATGTAATTAACACTAAGGTAACATGTTATATATTAAATTAGTACTCTCATTAACATAACCTAGGAAAAATACCAATAACTTGGTTCAGGCTGAGTATCAGATATGTAACCATAAGGTCCGTTGACAGCTAATAAAACAGCCAGCTGTATATTAGAAGTGCTAAATAATTTGTAAAACTATATGGGAGTGAGATAAATACAAGCCTGGTTAAAGGGACAGTTCACCCAAAAATTTTCTCCCCTTTAAATTATTCCCAATGATCCTTTTAACCTGCTAGAGTGTATTAAATTGGTTACAAGTAGCTCCTTTATTCCTATTTCAGCATTTGAAATAGCTGATTTAGCCTGTGGTATCGCCACCTACACTGAACAAATTAATACTGGAGTATAGGCTATTGAATAGCCTAAGTATACACAGCCAGCAGAAGAGATTACACTCTCAGTGGGATGCAGGCTAGTTAAGTAATAAAATGATCATTTTCTATTGTTCTCTCTATGTATTGAGCTTTGGTGTTCCAGCCAAATAAAAGATAAGGAAGGAAGTCTGTTTACACAAACTTAGAACATAATGAAATCTTATATCTCCAGGGCATATGAATAGACCGGTCCGGTCGCCAATGGCGACCTAAATTTCTTGCGGGCAAGTAAAATTTTTAAGTTACCAGCCCGAGCGGCGACCTGACATTGTAAGGGGGATATAAGAAGCAATAATAAAAAATGTCAATTTGCCTTTCAAATATGCGCACACACGGGAAAGGAGGGTAGAAAGGGGAGGTTCTTTCTGTTAAATGCATTCAAAGACCTCCCCTTATCTTCATGGCTCTTGGTCTCTTCCTTGTCAGTTGCTACTTCCCACCCCTAAGGTTATCTGCACGGGAAGACATCCTGCTAGAGCGGTGAGTGTCTCTTCTCTGTGTGTGTATTAATGAAGTATGGGTTAAAGTGACTATATAGTTATGGCAGGCAGATTGCTCACGTGCATTATGCCGACGTACTCCAGGGTCCTCTGCAGAACTGCAGCACAATGTACACGAGCAAGCTGCCTACTATAACAATATAGAGCACTGAACAATTTTTCTGGACGCTACTTTTGCTTCAAAAACTGACTTTACCAATTTGTAGAAAACATACCATCTCCATGCACCCAGTCAAATATGCTAGCGCGGCACTGACAGTTGCGCTAGAAGTTGAAAGGCAGCCTGACAGAAAGGGGGAAAAAAAGTGTTTAACATGCTCGTTATGTCAAAGCTCTATAGGTTGAAGGGTGGCAGCATTAAATATACTTATTCAATCGTGACCCCACATATGCTGAAGTAAAAAAAACAGCTCAATTAGATCTTTTTTTTTTTTTACCCTTAGTGGAAAATAAGTCAAGACGGTACATACAGTATTACAAAGATAGTATCCCTGTTTTTTTGTAGTTGGTGATAGAAAAATATTTTCTAAAGTTAAAGCCTTTTTATTAATACTCAAGTCCCAAATAATAAGCAGCTTGCAAAGCATTCAAATTGGGACCTCTGTCTGCAATGCTTTGTGAGATTACAAGAACACTATTTATATTGCCTTTTTAAATAAGATATATACACGCTACATGCAGATATACACGGGCGACTAAAGTTTCTTGCGGGCTGGTAAGTTTTGTGATTTACTTGCCCGGTGGGCGAGGGAAGTTTTTGGGTATTCATAGGCCCTGTATCTCCTTTAAGTTCAACCCATTGTAATAGGCTGTGGTTTCAAAGCACAAAATCAGCTACTTCATATACACAAATAAGCATGAAAATGGAATTTCTCTAATATTTTATGCTCTGCAGTTGGTATAACAAGTAATTTAAAATACATTAATGGAAAAACTATTTTACAGTGTACTGTCCCTTTAAAAAGTACTATCAACCACTCCTACAGTAGGTGAGCTAAACGTAATATTTAGGTGAGTGATTATTAAACTGATCCATTTAGAGAGACTTTTTATATCCACTATATATATATCATCACTATCGCCTAGATTATGAGTTTTGCGGTATGAGGGGTGTGGTGCTAACGTGCAGTTTTTTCTCACCGCTCACTTTCCTACAGCGCTGGTATTACGGGTTTTCATAAACCCGGCGTTAACAGGCAAGAAGTGAGCGTAGAGCAAAATTGTGCTCCACACTGCACTCCAATACCAGCGCTGCTTAAGTCAGCGGTGAGCTGGTGTAACGTGCTCGTGCACGATTTCCCCATAGACATCAATGGGGAGAGCCGACTGAGAAAAAGTCTAACACCTGCCAAAAAGCAACGTAAAGCTCCGTAACGCAGCCCCATTGATTCCTATGGGGAAACACATTTTATGTTTACACCTAACACCCTAACATGAATCCTGAGTCTAAACACCCCTAATCTTACATTTATTAACCCCTAATCTGCCGCCCCCGACATCGCCGACACCTGCATTATACTTATTAACCCCTAATCTGCCGCTCCGGACATCGCCGCCACCTACATTATTCTTATTAACCCCTAATCTGCTGCCCCCAACATCGCCGACACCTACATTATATTTATTAACCCCTAATCTCCCTCCCCCAATGTCGCCGCAACCTACCTACATTTATTAACACCTAATCTGCCGTCCCCAACGTCACTGCCACTATATTATATTTATTAACCCCTAAGTCTAACCCTAACCCCCCCTAACTTAAATATAATTAAAATAAATCTAAATAAAACTTACTATTAATAACTAAATAATTCCTATTTAAAACTAAATACTTACCTATAAAATAAACTCTAAGCTAGCTACAATATAACTAATAGTTACATTGTAGCTAGCTTAGGGTTTATTTTTATTTCACAGGCAAGTATGTATTTATTTTAACTAGGTAGAATAGTTACTAAATAGTTATTAACTATTTAATAACTACCTAGCTAAAATAAATACAAATTTACCTGTAAAATAAAACCTAACCTAAGTTATAATAACACCTAACACTACACTACAATTACATACATTCCCTACATTAAATGCAATTAAATAAATTAAATTAAATTAGCTAAATTACAAAAAACACTAAATTACAGACAATATTTTTTTTTACAAGATCTTTAAACTAATTACACCTAATCTAATAGCCCTATCAAAATAAAAAAGCCCACCCAAAATAAAAAAAACCCTAACTTAGACTAAACTACCAATAGCCCTTAAAAGGGCCTTTTGTGGGGCATTGCCCCAAAGAAATTAGCTCTTTTATCTGTAAAAAAAAAAAAGACAAACAACCCCCCCAACAGTAAAACCCACCACACACAAAACCAATCCCCCTAATAAAACCCTAACTAAAAAAACCTAAGCTCCCGATTGCCCTGAAAAGGGCATTTGGATGGCCATTGCCCTTAAAAGGGCATTTAGCTCTATTACTGCCCAAAGCCCTAACCTAAAATAAAACCCACCCAATACACCTTTAAAAAATCCTAACACTAATCCCCGAAGATTCAGCCAATAGGATTGAGCAATCAGCCAATAGGATTGAGCTGGCATTCTATTGGCTGTTCCAATCAGCCAATAGAATGGCTGTTCCAATCAGCCAATAGAATGCTGATTGGATCAGCCAATAGGATTGAAGTTCAATCCTATTGGCTGATTGCATATGACATATGAGACATGAGATACAAAGGAATACTATATGTGCTATATGTTTTGGGTATGTTTTAGGCATTTTTTGAGAGTTGTACTTAATACCATAACAGCATGAAGTTTAAAGTTACTTGCATATATGGTATAGGAAATCAGCTAGTGAGCATCATATAGATATACCTGCACATTAATGCCATTACAGAAATAAAGAAACAGTGGTAGTAAGTCCCCTCACAGTACATGACCTCTGTACCCACATATCCCACCACATACATGCAAGAGTTGGGCAAAGAGATAGCAGGGAGCTTTTCCCATAAGCTGTGCTGTCATATTGAGAGCGGGCTTTCTGATGCCACAAGATGAGTCCGACAGCACCGCTGACTCCTGCGTTCTGGTTGTCACTGATACTCCAGTTAAAAGAGACCGTTAACTCCACATGCAGCATTGCAAAAATAAGCGGTGGGCCTCTTAGGATATCCTTAGGAGCCGCAATTCCGAGTCTGAGTTGTGATTGCGTGGGGTCGATTGAATAGACCAGAATGTGGGGTAAGTTATAGTACCTCAAGCGGGACGCTGAAGCTGGGGAACTAAAGCTGCCAGTCGTCAGCTGCAAGCTCATAGAAGATCTTAGTTGTCAGCAATGAAACTTGAGCTGCGGTTGCCGGGCAGTAGTAAATCGATCATATGTAACAGTTGGGTTTTTTCTATAGGAGATTCAGTTCCTATCAGAGGCGTCAGCTTATTCTGCTCCATGATAAGGGCGACAGTGTGTTCTGTCTGAGTAGGATCCTGAGGGCCCAGGGTAGCACTCCAGATATGCATCTCAGTCTCCGGTTCCTCCGAGCTGGTGTCACCGCTTGTGAGCTCCGGGTGTAACGAGTGTAGCAGGTCCTCAAAACACCTATCCATTTTCCGCTCAAAAGCTATTAGCAGATCAGCGATAACTGTATGGGATAGGTGTCCATCCATGTTGAAGGGGTTACAAAGTCCTTAATATTGCCGTAGTAAGAGAGCTACTCTCAGTGGAGGGATTCCAGCATAGTCTGGTTAGCAAGATGGCATCTTGAAAATGTAAAATAAAGTACAGCCGGAGTTGATGTGAAGTGCAACCGCTCAGATGCAGAGCCAACTCTGCACCCAGGGATATTGTAAATTTTAATATAAAGTTAGGGGGGCGTAAAGTTTAGGGGTAACTTGTTTAATTTAGTTTATTGCGATGTGGGGGGCTTTCGGTTTAGGGGTTTATTATAGTGGCGGCAGAAATAAGGCTTAATAACTTTAGTACAGTGGGGGTGATGTGGGCCGATGGCAGATTAGGGGTTAATAATATTTAAATAGTGTTTGCAATGCGGGAGGGCGGCGGTTTAGGGGTTAATAACTTTATTATAACGGTGACGATGTCAGGGAGCGGCGGAATAGGGGTTAATAATTATTTTTAGTGTTGGCGATGTCGGGAGCAGCAGTTTAGGGGTTAATAAGTTTAATATTGTATTTGCGATGTGGGAGGGCCTCAGTTTAGGGGTTAATAGGTAGTTTATGGGTGTTTAGTTCACTTTGTAACATTTTAGTTATGAGTTTTATGTTACGGTTTTGCAGCGTAAAACTCATAACTACTGCTTTTAGATTGCGGAACGGATCGTGTCGGTATAGGGTGTAACGCAAGCTTTTTACCCTCACCGCAAAACTCGTAATGGCTGAGCTATGGAAATCCCATGAAAAAACGTCATTTTTACATGTGCGGGACTGACGTTGCATTACAGGCTAAAAGGCTTGTGGTACAGCTATACCAACAAGACTTGTAATGGCTGCAGTGCTGTTTTAAAGTTGAAATGGCCATTTTTTCATAGTTAAAACACGAAAGCAAAACTTGTAATCTACGCGTTTGTGTTTTAGATTTCTTTAAAATATGTGCCCCCTCAAATAATATTGCCAATATATTTTAAAGGGATATTAAACAGTTCTCCTTTGTTAAATCAAAGTAAACAGATTGTGTAAAAATAGCAAACAACTTACTTGTTTTCTTGCAAAATGAGCACTTAGAAATTATCATTGAAGCCATTGCCCTCAGGGTTGCCTTTTGCATGTTCTGAGCATTGAGAAATTACTCCATCTAGTCTAGTCACTTAATAGTAAACCAGTTCATGTTACTCTAGAAGTTTTACTTCATCAGGATAGATATACCTTCCTGTAGAGACCCCACCCTCTTTGTAGAGCTGTGACAGGAAGTAATGGACACTGCACAAATTAAGTTTGAAAAAAAGAAATAAAAGGTAGAATGATGACCAATACATATTAAAGTGATTTCTATCAAGTATAAGCTACTGCTTAGTGCTTTTTATTACAACAATGAAACTGACTGTTTCATATTCCTTTAACCCCTTAACGACATGCATCGTACAGGGTATGTTGCACACAATCTGGTCTTTAAAGACCAGCGACGTACCCTGTACGACGTTGGGGTTGAAAGCGGCTGGAAGCGATCCTGATCGCTTCCAGCCACTTTCCGGTTATTGCAGTGATGCCTCGATATCGAGGCATCACTGCAATAACATTTTACCCCATCCGATGCAGAGAGAGCCACTCTGTGGCCCTCTCTGCACCGGACATCGATGGCCGCAATCGTTGGTGGGTGGGAGCCAACGTGGGAGGCGGGTGGGCGGCCATCGGTGGATTACGTAGTGCAGAGGTGGGCGGGATCACTGGGAGCGTGCACGGGGGAGGCGGGCGGGCGCGTGCATGGGGAGGGAGCGGGTGGGAACCATTACACTATGGAAAAGATTTTGTTTAAATTTAGAGGGAGAGAGGGGAGTATATAAAATTTAATATAGATAAATCGAAGTGATCTGGGAGGGGGTGGGGAAGCTACACTACAGAAAAGTGGGGGGAAAAAATAAAATTATTTTTTTTTTTTTGTAAACTGGGTACTGGCAGACAGCTGCCAGTACCCAAGACGGATCCCAATAATGTAGAGGGGGAGGGTTAGAGAGCTGTTTGGGGGGGGGATCAGGGAGGTTTGGGGCTAAGGGGGATCCTACACAGCAGCATATGTAAATATGCTAAAAATAATAATAATAATAAAAAGATACCTTTTATTTTAGTACTGGCAGACTTTCTGCCAGTACTTAAGATGGCGGGGACAATTGTGGGGTGGGGGAGGGAAGAGAGCTGTTTGGGATCAGGGGGTCTGATGTGTTAGGTGGGAGACTGATCTCTACACTAAAGCTAACATTAACCCTACAAGATCCCTAATTAACCCCTTCACTGCTAGACATAATACACATGTGATGTGCAGCGGCATTTAGCAGCCTTCTAATTACCAAAACCATATATATGTCTGCTATTTCTGAACAAAGGGGTTTTCCAGAGAAGCATTTACAACCATTTGTGCCACAATTGCACAAGCTGTTTGTAAATAATTTCAGTGAGAAACCTAAAATTACGAAAAAAAATAAGTTTTTTTAAAATTTGATCGCATTTGGCGGTGAAATGGTGGCATTACATATACCAAAATGGGCCTAGATCAATACTTTGGGTTGTCTACTACAGTACACTAAAGCTAAAATTAACTCTACAAGCTCCCTACATGCTTCCTAATTAACCCCTTCACTGCTGGGCATAAAACACGTGTGGTGCGCAGTGGCATTTAGCAGCCTTCTAATTACCAAAAAGCAACACCAAAGCCATATAAGTCTGCTATTTCTGAACAAAGGGGATCCCAGAGAAGCATTTACAACCATTTATGCCATAATTGCACAAGTTGTTTGTAAATCATTTCTGTGAGAAACCTAAAGTTTGTGAAACAATTTGTGAAAAATTGAACAATTATTTTTATTTGATCGCATTTGGCGGTGAAATGGTGGCATGAAATATACCAAAATGGGCCTAGATCAATACTTTGGAATGTCTTCTAAATAAAATATATACATGTCAAGGGATATTCAGGTATTCCTGACAGATATCAGGGTTCCAATGTAACTAGCGCTCATTTTGAAAAAAAGTGGTTTTGAAATAGCAAAGTGCTACTTGTATTTATTGCCCTATAACTTGCAAAAAAAGCAAAGAACATGTTAACATTGGGTATTTCTAAACTCAGGACAATATTTAGAAACTATTTAGCATAGTTGTTTTTTGGTGGTTGTAGATGTGTAACAGATTTTGGGGGTCAAAGTTAGAAAAAGTGTGTTTTTTTCCATTTTTTCCTCATATTTTATAATTTTTTTAATAATAAATTATAAGATATGATGAAAATAATGGTATCTTTAGAAAGTCCATTTAGTGGCGAGAAAAACTGTATATAATATGTGTGGGTACAGTAAATGAGTAAGAGGAAAATTACAGCTAAACACAAACACAGCAGAAATGTAAAAATAGCCCTGGTCTTTAAGAGAAAGAAATTGAAAAATGGCCTTGTCCTTAAGGGGTTAAATAAACATAATAGTAAAAAATTCAATAAACACAAGTCAATTTATATTTTAAATAGACACAATACATGCCAACAACATCTTTCTTATCACACACATGGTTTGAATATGGGCGCATGGTTTGAATATGGGCGCACATGGCATATGTATGTATGCTCCATGTGCACAGTACAATAAAAGCTACCTCTGAATCAAAAATGCACTTATTTATCTTTCACTTTCGGGGGTATAAGTCACCAAGATATTAATGGATTTGTATTTCCAGTTATTATGACAGAAAGTAATGCTAATTTTTTTCTGTAAATTACAAATGCTTACATTTAGCCCTGAATAAATAATATCTGTATCTACATTTTACAAGATGGCATGTTAAATGTAGACAGAGTTTTCTGCTGTTTTCCCACCTGGAATTTTCTAACCAAGCAATGTTCCATTACATTTATTTTTAGAGTGAAGTATCATCTAACAAAATCAAAGCCAAATAACTCTTCCAGCTGTAAGTTATAATGCCATATATTTGGCAGCCATACACAGAATAGTGTATAAACTATTGCACTTAAAAGACATATTAAAGAGACATAGAAGTATTAGTATTTTTTTCTTTGTGGCTTCTGAGGGCATTTTCATTTTTTTTGTTTGGTAAAATATGTGTTCCTGTACTAAGAAAAAAAAACATTTTTAGTGAGGTGCGTCACTGTATTCCAATAAAGTAGTGAGAGTTTGGTTATGATTATTGTTATCATTATCAGTTATTTGTAGAACGCCAATAGATTCTGCAGCAGTAATAATATTATAAATTCTGGCAGCTGTGGGATTCAAATGCTCGCCTCCGAAGCGACAGAAGCCTAAATCCAGCGACTTAGATCACTTGGCCATGCTAACCCGGCCAGCAAGCAGTTAATACTTAAAGGGACAGTAAAGTCAAACTTAAACTTTCATGATTCGGATAGAGCATACAATTTTAAACAACTTTCCAATTTACTTCTGTTATCAAATTTACTTCATTCTCTTGGCATCTTTTATTGAAGAGTAAAACTAGGTAGACTCATAAGAGCTCAGGAGTGTGCACGTGTCTTTAGTACTCTATGGCCTAGATTTAGAGTTGGGCGGTAGCCGTGAAAACCAGCGTTAGAGGCTCCTAACACTGGTTTTGGGCTACCACCGGTATTTGGAGTCAGTCAGGAAAGGGTCTAACGCTCACTTTCCAGCCGCGACTTTTCCATACCACAGATTCCCTTACATCATTTGTGTATCCTATCTTTTCAATGGGATCTTTCTAACGCCGGTATTTAGAGTCGTGGCTGAAGTGAGCGTTAGAAATCTAACGACAAAACTCCAGCCGCAGAAAAAAGTCAGTAGTTAAGAGCTTTCTGGGCTAACGCCGGTTTATAAAGCTCTTAACTACTGTGCTCTAAAGTACACTAACACCCATAAACTACCTATGTACCCCTAAACCGAGGTCCCCCCACATAGCCGCCACTATATTTAAATTTTTTAACCCCTAATCTTCCGCTCTGTACACTGCCGCCAACTACGTTATCCCTATGTACTCAATCTGCTGCCCCTAACACCGCCGACCCCTATATTATATTTATTAACCCCTAATCTGTCGCCCCCGCTATCGCTGACCCCTGCATATTATTATTAACCCCTAATCTGCCGCTCCGTACACCACCGCCACCTACATTATAGCTATGTACCCCTAATCTGCTGCCCCTAACACCGCCGACCCCTATATTATATTTATTAACCCTTAATCTGCCCCCCTCAACGTCGCCTCCACCTGCCTACACTTATTAACCACTAATCTGCCGAGCGGACCGCACCGCTACTATAATAAAGTTATTAACCCCTAATCCGCCTCACCCCCGCCTCAATAACCCTATAATAAATAGTATTAACCCCTAATCTGCCCTCCCTAACATCGCCGACACCTAACTTCAATTATTAACCCCTAATCTGCCGACCGAATCTCGCCGCTACTGTAATAAATGTATTAACCCCTAAAGCTAAGTCTAACCCTAACACCCCCCTAAGTTAAATATAATTTAAATCTAACGAAATAAATTAACTCTTATTAAATAAATTATTCCTATTTAAAGCTAAATACTTACCTGTAAAATAAACCCTAATATAGCTACAATATAAATTATAATTATATTATAGCTATTTTAGGATTTATATTTATTTTACAGGCAACTTTGTATTTATTTTAACCAGGTACAATAGCTATTAAATAGTTAAGAACTATTTAATAGTTACCTAGTTAAAATAATTACAAATTTACCTGTAAAACAAATCCTAACCTAAGTTACAATTAAACCTAACACTACACTATCAATAAATTAATTAACTAAACTATCTACAATTATCTACAATTAAACCTAACACTACACTATCAATAAATTAATTAAATACAATACCTACAAATAACTACAATTAAATAAACTAACTAAAGTACAAAAAATAAAAAAGGACTAAGTTACAAAAAATAAAAAAATATTTACAAACATTAGAAAAATATTACAACAATTTTAAACTAATTACAACAATTTTAAACTAATTACACCTACTCTAAGCCCCCTAATAAAATAACAAAGCCCCCCAAAATAAAAAAATGCCCTACCCTATTCTAAATTACAAAAGTTCAAAGCTCTTTTACCTTACCAGCCCTGAACAGGCCCCTTTGCGGGGCATGCCCCAAAGAATTCAGCTCTTTTGCCTGTAAAAAAACACATACAATACCCCCCCCAACATTACAACCCACCACCCACATACCCCTAATCTAACCCAAACCCCCCTTAAATAAACCTAACACTAAGCCCCTGAAGATCTTCCTACCTTATCTTCACCTCGCCAGGTATCACCGATCGGTCCTGGCTCCGATATCTTCATCCAACCCAAGCGGGGGCTGGCGATCCATAATCCTGCGGCTGAAGAGGTCCAGAAGAGGCTCCAAAGTCTTCATCCTATCCGGGAAGAAGAGGCGATCCAGACCGGCAACCATCTTGATCCAAGCGGCATCTTCTATCTTCATCCGATGAGGAACGGCTCCATCGTGAAGATCTCCAGCGCGGATCAATCTTCTTCCGACGACGTCCAACTGAAGAATGACGGTTCCTTTAACGGACGTCATCCAAGATGGCGTCCCTCGAATTCCGATTGGCTGATAGGATTTTATCAGCCAATCGGAATTAAGGTAGGAAAATTCTGATTGGCTGATGGAATCAGCCAATCAGAATCAAGTTCAATCCGATTGGCTGATCCGATCAGCCAATCAGATTGAGCTCGCATTCTATTGGCTGATCGGAACAGCCAATAGAATGCAAGCTCAATCTGATTGGCTGATCGGATCAGCCAATCGGTACATGTTAGAGTGTTAGGTGCAGACGTAGGAAGTGTTTCCACATAGAAAACAATGGGGCTGCGTTAGGAGCTGAACGCGGCTTCTTTGTTTTTTTTCAGTTCAAACAGCCCCATTGTTTTCTATGGGGGAATCGCTGGTATCGAGAGTTGAAGTTGCGGTAAATATGCTATACGCTCCTTTTTTGGAGCCTAACGCAGCCATTCTGTGAACTCTAAATACTAGCGGTATTTAAAAGGTGCGGCCAGAAAAAAGCACGCGTAGCTAACGCACCCCTTTGGCCGCAGAACTCTAAATCTAGGCGTATGGCAGCAGTGTTTTGCAACATTGTTTGTAGCTTTTTTATACATTGTTGCAAAACATTTCAATATTTTGAGCTGGATTTTAAAGCATAAAGGGAGCTAATGTAGTAGAGTGAGATAGTTGATGTTCACTGTTAGTTTAGGTTGATGAGCCAATTGCCAAAGTGTTTGGGGGTGAAAGGTTGGAGATGAAAAGGCCAATTAAATGGACACAAAAAACTTTTTTTTTTAATGATTCAGATAGAGCATGCAATTTTAAACAGCTTTACAATTTACTTCTATTATGAAATGTACTTCATTCTCTTGGTATCCTTTGTTTACAAAACAGCAATGTATTACAGGAGCTAGCAGAAGACACTGGGTGAGCCAATCACAAGTGGCATATACGTGAAGCCACCAATCAGCAGCTGGTTCCAAGTACTTTATTGCTTCTCCTGAGCCTACCTAGGTATTCTTTAGAATAAAGGATATTATAAGGGAATTAAGTAATTACCTGGTTTGATCACTGTAGCCACTGAAGCAGGAGAAGTGTTGCAGGTACCAAACAGAGTCAAGCTGGATATAACTCTAAGCAAATTCTAGGGAAGGGGTGTGAAGCTTTCACTCCTTGACCTAGTTTTTTGTGGCCCGCAAAAAACTAGAATATGCTTATTACTTAAAGAGCGAGTGCGTTTACTGTTAGGGTTGTGCATGTGTGCAACCTCCATTTAGCTCTCCATTACAATGACTGTATCCCTTTGCTCCGGCATTGCGATTCATTTGTTGTATAGTGAGCAGCTGCGCTACATGAGCGAGATCATTAAAAGTTGAACCCCCCGAAACTTTAAAAAGTTATTAAAATTAAAGGCAAATGCAGATAAGTGCAAAACAATTTATTTGACACATGCATCACTTTATATGTGTTCATTACTATGGCAGCACTGATTTCACGCATTATTTTTGCCCATTCCTTTCCATAACTTTCTCTATAACTAAAATCCCATTCTTTATATTTGATATTTTATATACTAAAATAACAAGAGTATTGCATTGAGCAATGATATTTTTTTAAAATTGGATTAACTATACATTTATAAGAAGACACACTTTCAGAAAAATGCCTTCCTTTTTCAAGTCTGAAGCAATACTGACCAATTCAATTACATTTACAGATCATATATATTTTGAAAAAAGAATGTCTAAAAGTTCAGAAAGTGTTACAGAGGTCTGAGTGCAGGGAGAGGAGGGAGTGTCATAAAATCATGAGGTGACAGAGGCAGTCAGTGTCTAGTGTAGGATAACAGACACTCCTGGTCAGTATTGCTTCAGACTAGTTGATAAGGAAGTCAGCACCGGGTAATCGATCAGTAGCCGTGCTTCATAACAGGAAGACATACCAAACTCATAAACCAGGGTACAGTTCCAAACATTTTTAGCCAGCAGGTCCGTCCTCACGTAACAATGCAGATAGGGATTAGACAAGTATCAGAATTCAAATAACTTGTCAGGGTCAAAACCAGAGGGCCAGGCCAGGAACAGGATTGCTAGAGTCTTCATACAAAATAACCAAAAAATTAATTGGAGAAAGAGATTACCTTTAAACCCCTCCCATTCAGACTTGGCTCCAAAAAGCTCTTTTACCTTACCAGCCCTGAACAGGGCCCTTTGCGGGGCATGCCCCAAGAAATTCAGCTCTTTTGCCTGTAAAAAAAAACCATACAATACCCCCCCCAACATTACAACCCACCACCCACATACCCCTAATCTAACCCAAACCCCCCTTAAATAAACCTAACACTAAGCCCCTGAAGATCTTCCTACCTTGTCTTCACCCTACCAGGTTCACCGATCCGTCCTGAAGAGCTCCTCCGATGTCCTGATCCAAGCCCAAGCGGGGGGCTGAAGAGGTCCATGATCCGGCTGAAGTCTTCATCCAAGCGGGAGCTGAAGAGGTCCATGATCCGGATGAAGTCTTCATCCAAGCGGGAGCTGAAGAGGTCCATGATCCGGATGAAGTCTTCTATCAACGGCATCTTCAATCTTCTTTCTTCCGGATCCATCTTGCAGACCTCCGACGCGGAACATCCTCTTCTCCCGACGCCTACTAGCCGAATGACGGTTCCTTTAAGGGACGTCATCCAAGATGGCGTCCCTCGAATTCCGATTGGCTGATAGGATTCTATCAGCCAATCGGAATTAAGGTAGGAATATTCTGATTGGCTGATGGAATCAGCCAATCAGAATCAAGATCAATTCGATTGGCTGATCCAATCAGCCAATCAGATTGAGCTCGCATTCTATTGGCTGAACGGAACAGCCAATAGAATGCAAGCTCAATCTGATTGGCTGATCGAATCAGCCAATCGGATTGAACTTGATTCTGATTGGCTGATTCCATCAGCCAATCAGAATATTCCTACCTTAATTCCAATTGGCTGATAGAATCCTATCAGCCAATCGGAATTCGAGGGACGCCATCTTGGATGACGTCCCTTAAAGGAACCGTCATTCGGCTAGTAGGCGTCGGGAGAAGAGGATGTTCCGCGTCGGAGGTCTGCAAGATGGATCCGGAAGAAAGAAGATTGAAGATGCCGTTTATAGAAGACTTCATCCGGATCATGGACCTCTTCAGCTCCCGCTTGGATGAAGACTTCATCCGGATCATGGACCTCTTCAGCTCCCGCTTGGATGAAGACTTCAGCCGGATCATGGACCTCTTCAGCCCCCCGCTTGGGCTTGGATCAGGACATCGGAGGAGCTCTTCAGGACGGATCGGTGAACCTGGTAGGGTGAAGACAAGGTAGGAAGATCTTCAGGGGCTTAGTGTTAGGTTTATTTAAGGGGGGTTTGGGTTAGATTAGGGGTATGTGGGTGGTGGGTTGTAATGTTGGGGGGGGGTATTGTATGTTTTTTTTTACAGGCAAAAGAGCTGAATTTCTTGGGGCATGCCCCGCAAAGGGCCCTGTTCAGGGCTGGTAAGGTAAAAGAGCTTTGAAATGTAGTAATTTAGAATAGGGTAGGGCATTTTGTTATTTTGGGGGTCTTTGTTATTTTATTAGGGGGCTTAGAGTAGGTGTAATTAGTTTAAAATTGTTGTAATATTTTTCTTATGTTTGTAAATATTTTTTTATTTTTTGTAACTTAGTTCTTTTTTATTTTTTGTACTTTAGATAGTTTATTTCATTGTAGTTATTTGTAGGTATTGTATTTAATTTATTTATTGATAGTGTAGTGTTAGGTTTAATTGTAGGTAATTGTAGGTATTTTATTTAATTAATTTAATGATAGTATAGTGTTAGGTTTAATTGTAATTTAGGTTAGGATTTATTTTACAGGTAATTTTGTTATTATTTTAACTAGGTAACTATTAAATAGTTCTTAACTATTTAATAGCTATTGTACCTGGTTAAAATAATTACAAAGTTGCCTGTAAAATAAATATTAATCCTAAAATAGCTACAATGTAATTATAATTTATATTGTAGCTATATTAGGATTTATTTTACAGGTAAGTATTTAGCTTTTAATAGGAATAATTTATTTAATAAGAGTTAATTAATTTCGTTAGATTAAAATTATATTTAATTTAGGGGGGTGTTAGTGTTAGGGTTAGACTTAGCTTTAGGGGTTAATACATTTATTAGAATAGCGGTGAGCTCCGGTTGGCAGATTAGGGGTTAATAATTGAAGTTAGGTGTCGGTGATGTTAGAGAGGGCAGATTAGGGGTTAATACTATTTATTATAGGGTTAGTGATGCGGATTAGGGGTTAATAACTTTATTATAGTAGCGCTCAGGTCCGCTCGGCAGATTAGGGGTTAATAAGTGTAGGCAGGTGGAGTCGACGTTGAGGGGGGCAGATTAGGGGTTAATAAATATAATATAGGGGTCGGCGGTGTTAGGGGCAGCAGATTAGGGGTACATAAGGATAATGTAAGTAGCGGCGGTTTACGGAGCAGCAGATTAGGGGTTAAAAATAATATGCAGGGGTCAGCGATAGCGGGGGCGGCAGATTAAGGGTTAATAAGTGTAAGGCTAGGGGTGTTTAGACTCGGGGTACATGTTAGGGTGTTAGGTGCAGACGTAGGAAGTGTTTCCCCATAGCAAACAATGGGGCTGCGTTAGGAGCTGAACGCGGCTTTTTTGCAGGTGTTAGGTTTTTTTCAGCTCAAACAGCCCCATTGTTTCCTATGGGGGAATCGTGCACGAGCACGTTTTTGAGGCTGGCCGCTTGCGTAAGCAACTCTGGTATCTAGAGTTGAAGCTGCGTTAAAAATGCTCTACGCTCCTTTTTTGGAGCCTAACGCAGCCTTTTTGTGGACTCTCAATACCAGAGTTATTTTTATGGTGCAGCCAGAAAAAAGCCGGCGTTAGCTACGCGGGTCGTTACCGACAAAACTCTAAATCTAGGCCAATGTTATCTATATGGCACAAATAAACTAGCACTGTCTAGCTGTGAAAAAGTGTCAAACTGTACTGAGATCAGAGGCGGCCTTCAAGGGCTTAGCAATTAGCATATGAGCATACCTAGGTTTAGCTTTTAACAAATAATATCAAGAGAACAAAGCAAATTTGATGCTAAAAGTAAATTGGAAAGTTGTTTAAAATTGCATACCCGATCTGAATCATGAAAGTATAATTTTGACTAGACTGTCCCTTTAAGAGAATGAAGCAAATTAGATAGAAGTAAATTGTAAAGTTGTTTAAAATGACATGTTCTATATGACTCATGTCTTTACTGTTTCTTTAATGGTATGATTAGGTTGTAGTCAATACAAGACAACATGAGTGGGGGAATTAGGTGAGTATAAGGACATAGATTCATATGGCAGGATTTGGTAAGTATTTGTATATGGGGAGAGTTTAGGCTCAGCATAAAGCTAAGATAGTAGACATGAGTTTCGGTTTTGAGAACAGAGTCTGCCACAGCGAAACATCTGGTATACAGTGTCTGAGAGAGGGGATAAAGAGAGTGTTAGTAGTGATACGATGTAGTGACAAGTTGAATGCAGGTAGATAGTTGGTGACCACCTAGTTGAGTAAAGAGAGTGAGACAATAAGAAAAGGAAAATAGATTTGGGTGTTATCAGCATAGATGTGATACTGGAACCCAAGGAAGATGTACGTTTTCCAGGCGAGGATGTATATATTAAGAAAAGTAAAAGTCTCAAGACAGAACCCTGTGACACTCTTACAGAGAAAGGTAGAGGAGCCAAAGATATGTGCCATGCCCCTAAAGTGCAAAGCTTAAATGTAATAATACTGAAATGACCCAATCTGAAGTATTAAGTAATATATTGCACTGGGCTTGTCTCTCCTTCACATACAGAAATACAGAGTACACTCCTTAGACAAGTATAGCAAACATTCTAGAATCTTGTGAGAGATCTTGCAGTGCAGGAGGGATCCACCCATTTTCTTTTAGCATTGAGTGAGTTTAACCCCTGTGATGTCTGAACTACAATTTCTCCCCAAGCAGGAGAATATTTTATCATCGGGTACTACAGACCTCCCAACTGTCACTATTTGAGAGGGACAGTCCCTGATTCTGAGCTCTGTCCCTATTTACTGAATTTCCCTTAACCCCACTAACGGTGCACCTAGACATGACAACAAACCGCCCAGACACACACACCCACCCACCAACCACCCAGACACAAACACTATCTCCACCCCTCCCAACATGGCTCCTCCCACACATTGTGACCCTCCCATCAACCTCCTGAGTGCCTGATACCCAGCCACCAATGTTGGGAGGCATGTTACTAGGTGTGGGGTCAGGTGGATGGAGCTGCTTGCAGAGTTGGGTTCTGGGTTAGATTTCTGAATGTGGGGCAAGAGATACTAGTTTCCCTTTAGGAATATTGAAACACACTGGTTAATGACAGCACTTTATTAACAGAAACTATGGCAGGCAGAGCACTTGTCTGGCACAGGAACTGCAGAAGGCAGGGAACTCATCTGGCACAGGCACACTTGTCTGGCACACATACTGTTGCAACTCACTTGTGTGGCACAGGAACTATGGAAGGCAGCACACTTGAGTGGCACATGTACTATGGAATGTAGCTCACTTGTGTGACACAGGAACTGTGGAAAAGAGCATTCTTGCCTGGCACATGTACTGTGGAATGCAATACACTTGTGTGGCACAGGAACTATGGAAGGCAGCACACTTGTGTGGCACATGTACTGTGGAATGTAGCTCACTTGTGTGACACAGGAACTATGGAAGGCAGCACACTTGTGTGGCACATGTACTGTGGAATGTAGCTCACTTGTGTGACACAGGAACTGTGGAAAAGAGCATTCTTGCCTGGCACATGTACTTTGGAATGCAATACACTTGTGTGGCACAGGAACTATGGAAGGCAGCACACTTGTGTGGCACATGTACTGTGGAATGTAGCTCACTTGTGTGACACAGGAACTATGGAAGGCAGCACACTTGTGTGGCACATGTACTGTGGAATGTAGCTCACTTGTGTGACACAGGAACTATGGAAGGCAGCACACTTGAGTGGCACATGTACTGTGGAATGTAGCTCACTTGTGTGACACAGGAACTATGGAAGGCAGCACACTTGTGTGGCACATGTACTGTGGAATGGAGCTCACTTATTTGACACAGGAACTATGGAAGGCAGCACACTTGTGTGGCACATGTACTGTGGAATGTAGCTCACTTGTGTGACACAGGAACTGTGGAAAAGAGCATTCTTGCCTGGCACATGTACTGTGGAATGCAATACACTTGTGTGGCACAGGAACTATGGAAGGCAGCACACTTGTGTGGCACATGTACTGTGGAATGTAGCTCACTTGTGTGACACAGGAACTGTGGAAAAGAGCATTCTTGCCTGGCACATGTACTGTGGAATGCAATACACTTGTGTGGCACAGGAACTATGGAAGGCAGCACACTTGTGTGGCACATGTACTGTGGAATGTAGCTCACTTGTGTGACACAGGAACTGTGGAAGGCAGCACACTTGTGTGGCACATCTACTGTGGAATGCAATACACTTGTGTGGCACAGGAACTATGGAAGGCAGCACACTTGTGTGGCACATGTACTGTGGAATGTAGCTCACTTGTGTGACACAGGAACTATGGAAGGCAGCACACTTGTGTGGCACATGTACTGTGGAATGTAGCTCACTTGTGTGACACAGGAACTATGGAAGGCAGCACACTTGTGTGGCACATGTACTGTGGAATGTAGCTCACTTGTGTGACACAGGAACTATGGAAGGCAGCACACTTGTGTGGCACATGTACTGTGGAATGTAGCTCACTTGTGTGACACAGGAACGGTGGAAAAGAGCATACTTGCCTGGCACATGTACTGTGGAATGTAGCTCACTTGTGTGGCACAGGAACTATGGAAGGCAGCACACTTGTGGCACATGTACTATGGAATGTAGCTCACTTGTGTGACACAGGAACTGTGGAAAAGAGCATTCTTGCCTGGCACATGTACTGTGGAATGTAATATACTTGTGTGGCACAGGAACTATGGAAGGCAGCACACTTGTGTGGCACATGTACTTTGGAATGCAATACACTTGTGTGGCACAGGAACTATGGAAGGCAGCACACTTGTGTGGCACATGTACTGTGGAATGTAGCTCACTTGTGTGACACAGGAACTATGGAAGGCAGCACACTTGTGTGCACATGTACTGTGGAATGTAGCTCACTTGTGTGACACAGGAACGGTGTAAAAAAGCATACTTGCCTGGCACATCTACTGTGGGATGCAATACACTTGTGTGACACAGGAACTGTGGAAAAGAGCATACTTGCCTGGCACATGTACTGTGGAATGTAGCTCACTTGTGTGACACAGGAACTGTGGAAAAGAGCATTCTTGCCTGGCACATATACTGTGGAAGGCAGCACACTTGTGTGGCACATGTACTGTGGAATGTAGCTCACTTGTGTGACACAGGAACTATGGAAGGCAGCACACTTGTGTGGCACATGTACTGAGGAATGTAGCTCACTTGTGTGACACAGGAACGGTGGAAAAAAGCATACTTGCCTGGCACATCTACTGTGGAATGCAATATACTTGTGTGACACAGGAACTGTGGAAAAGAGCATACTTGCCTGGCACATGTACTGTGGAATGCAATACACTTGCCTGGCACATGTACTGTGGAATGTAGCTCACTTGTGTGGCACAGGAACTATGGAAGGCAGCACACTTGTGGCACATGTACTATGGAATGTAGCTCACTTGTGTGACACAGGAACTGTGGAAAAGAGCATTCTTGCCTGGCACATGTACTGTGGAATGCAATATACTTGTGTGGCACAGGAACTATGGAAGGCAGCACACTTGTGTGGCACATGTACTGTGGAATATAGCTCACTTGTGTGGCACAGGAACTATGGAAGGCAGCACGCTTGTGTGGCACATGTACTATGGAATGTAGCTCACTTGTGTGACACAGGAACTATGGAAGGCAGCACACTTGTGTGCACATGTACTGTGGAATGTAGCTCACTTGTGTGACACAGGAACGGTGGGAAAAAGCATACTTGCCTGGCACATCTACTGTGGGAGGCAATACACTTGTGTGTCACAGGAACTATTGAAGGCAGCACACTTGTGTGGTACATGTACTGTGGAATGTAGCTCACTTGTGTGGCACAGAAACTGTGTAAGGCAGCACACTCGTGTGGCAGAGGAACTGGGGAAAGCAGGATGCTCGACTCACACAGGTCTAGAGCTAAACAGCTGGCACCCAGGTCTGGGGCTGAATAGCTGGCACCAACGTCCGGAGCTGAATATTCAGGTATTCTGTGACAGGCTAGAACTAGGATATCACCTTTCAAGACTGCGGACCCCAGCTGGGTTGAATGAAGCCATAGGCTGGGTTGGAGGATAGGTCACACCTAGGTAAAACTATGGGCCCAAAACAGAGCTAGTTACAGGTGATTTAAGAGGGGCAAGGCACAGGCTAGGTCAGGCAGGAAGGATACCTATAACTCCAGTCTGGGGCAGGAAATTTGGAAACCCAAAATGTGGCAGGATACTTGGAACCTCAGACTATGGCAGGATACCTGGAACTCTAGACTTGGGCTGGATACTAGGCTTCTGTATTATGTAAACCTGGCATGGGATTTAAGCAGAAACTGAATACCAGGCACAGTACACAAACAGCAATCCATAATTCAGCCAAAGGAGCAGGTACTGAATCAGTCCACACAGGTGACAAAGCAGAAGGGAAGCTCAAAGATGGTTGCCAGGTAGAAGTCAAAACCAGAATAATTGGTAAATAATCATGATGCTTTCAAAATACAAGTTGAGGCAAATGAACAGAAAGAAAATCTGTCAAGATAGGGAGTGGTCAAGTAGGTTTATATACTCTGTTTTTAATTGCTAGCTGCTTCCAGCTGGCAGATAGGTGGAGCCAGAAATTAAGCAACAGTGAAAAACAAGTGGCTCAGAGGAAAAGCACTGGGAGGAAGAACTAAACTAAAGGCAGGAAGGATAATGTTCAAATCCACATAGACTATTCCAAAGCTGATATGGTTTCCTTGATTTAACTTAAAAAATAAAACAAAATATTTTGCAACTTGCAGATGTGAGGACGGGTACAACTGGATTCTTTGAAGGTGCTTTACTTGAATGTTCAGAGGTTTAAACTCCCTGCAAAATGCAGTCTAAAATACCCATGTGGTATTCTTATAGGAGACACAACTGTGTCACTGCATGAAGTAGCTATTATAAGGCAGAGAGATTTTGCTTATTGACTTTGGCATTGATTGTAATACCAGATTGTGAACTATTCTTAGCACAGTGTTGTGGTATGGATAGTTCACCCTGCGCTATAGATATTGCTCCACTTGTAATCTAGGCCTGTTTTGTTGTTGTTGGGTTTTTTTTTAAACAGGGGATACATGTTCACATGGAAAACTATTTTGTATATTTATCAATGCAACATATTTTATGATTGATGCTAAATGTGGAATCACAAAGGTTATGTCTCTAACATTTGGAAAAGAATGATATATTTACAAGGGGCTTTTCAAAACATTATATAAAATCACCTTTTTGGCATTCTGGTGGGCAGTTTTTGCCATCTTTGACTATTTCTAAAATCAAAAGATATTTTCTTTAAAAGCATAATAATAATAGCATATAATAAATGAGGGCATAGTTAGGATATTGCTCAGCACTGCATAATGTAAATGCAGTGACAGTAATTTATGATGTACCCCAAGGAGCTATTTTAACATCAGGTACAGCAACCTAAGCAAAGGAACTCTAGGGAGGCTGATTGAGAATTGCATCCAATTGAAGCTGAAAATGCTCAGTGATATTATCTGCACAACTTTTTTTTTCTTTTAGCGAGGTATAACTGTAGGAATGGTAACACTTCACCATAGGACAATTTTAAAATTTACATAGAACATTTTTGTTAAAGGAGTAACTATGGATAAGAAAAGCACACAGTAGTAGTTTGCAGTACTGGTTCTGAAATCTACTCTTAAAACAGGGCAGTAAAAACATTTTGCATAGTTGTTTTGCCAACAAGGAACTTTCTGCTTTAAAGTTTCCAAAATAAGAATCATTATTCTAGGCATATTTTATAGGTGGCAAACCATGCAAAGTTAAACATGGCCACTAGAGGTCACCATTTTCCAGGCTTCTACATTTGGTGAGGCTGCTAACACCATACATTACTTTCTGAGTATCAGTGTAGTGATATAAAATTACTTCATATAATCATATAGTCCTAGTAGAGTATTGTACACCTATCCCCAGGTGCCTGTATCAAGCAGAATGAGGTTTGTCCGCAGATCTTTTTTTTTATTTTTAAGAATAAGAGTTGTTAAAGGAACAGTAAAGTCAAAATTAAACGTTCATGATTCAGACAGAGATTATAATTTAAAACAACTTTCAAATGGACTTCTAATATCATTTAGAATTCTGTGATAGCAGTTTGTATCTATGTATAACATTGCTATAAACAATGTTGCAAACACTGCTACCAGATGACGAGACACATGCATACTCCTGAGCTCACCTATGATTACTCTTTAATAAAGGATATCAAAAGAACTAAGCAAAGTTCCTAGCAGAAGTAAATAGGAAAGTTGTTTAAAATGTAATGTTCTTTCTAAATCCATTGAAGTTTAACTTTGAGTTTACTGTTCCTTTAAAGTAAAAAAGTCAAAATATAAACAATGTATATAGACTTGAGTACAATGAGAGGCAGTTACGCTGATGTGCTGAGGGTTACGTGCTATTTAGCTAGGGTTTGTTGTCTATTTATATGAACAAGAATACACAATATCCAGGCGTATGAAAGGGAAGATAGCCTGTCTATAGGGACACTAGTGTGTCACAGTACTGAAGAAGACACCGTTCCACTCCTGGCATCTATCTCTCAGCTAGATGTGTACTCCATGTTACAGGACCTCAAATACAGCTAATGCGCATCTGTTGATAGCCTCTGCTCTTTGGCATTTCTTATTCTCCATCCTGCTATTGTGTTACTTCCCTTATCCTGTATATAGTATCCTACTGGCTGTTTATATTTATATAGTGTGAAGCTGTCAGTTGTCTGTTTATTTCCTGCAGGTAGCTTACTGTGTCCTGCTGGTCATTACCTGCTTACTGTGTCCTGCTGGTCATTACCTGCTTACTGTGTTATGCTGGTCATTACCTGCTTACTGTGTCCTGCTGGTCATTACCTGCTTACTGTGTTATGCTGTTCATTACCTGCTTACTGTGTCCTGCTGTCTATTACCTGCTTACTGTTTCCTGCTGGCTATAACCTGCTTACTGTGTCCTGCTGGCTATCACCTGCTTACTGTGTCCTGCTGGCTATCACCTGCTTACTGTGTCCTGCTGGCCATTACCTGCTTACTGTGTCCTGCTGGCCATTACCTGCTTACTGTGTCCTGCTGGCCATTACCTGCTTACTGTGTCCTGCTGGCCATTATCTGATTACTGTGTCCTGCTGGCCATTATCTGATTACTGTGTCCTGCTGGTCATTATCTGATTACTGTGTCCTGCTGGCCATTACCTGCTTACTGTGTCCTGCTGGCCATAACCTGCTTACTGTGTCCTGCTGGCCATAACCTGCTTACTGTGTCCTGCTGGCCATTACCTGCTTACTGTGTCCTGCTGGTCATTACCTGCTTACTGTGCCCTGCTGGCCATAACCTGCTTACTGTGTCCTGCTGGCCATAACCTGCTTACTGTGTCCTGCTGGCCATAACCTGCTTACTGTGTCCTGCTGGCCATAACCTGCTTACTGTGTCCTGCTGGCCATTACCTGCTTACTGTGCCCTGCTGGCCATTACCTGCTTACTGTGCCCTGCTGGCCATTACCTGCTTACTGTGCCCTGCTGGCCATTACCTGCTTACTGTGCCCTGCTGGCCATTACCTGCTTACTGTGCCCTGCTGGCCTTTACCTGCTTACTGTGCCCTGCTGGCCATTACCTGCTTACTGTGCCTTGCTGGCCATTACCTGCTTACTGTGCCTTGCTGGCCATTACCTGCTTACTGTGCCTTGCTGGCCATTACCTGCTTACTGTGTCCTGCTGGCCATTACCTGCTTACTGTGTCCTGCTGGCCATTACCTGCTTACTGTGCCCTGCTGGCCATTACCTGCTTACTGTGCCCTGCTGGCCATTACCTGCTTACTGTGTCCTGCTGTCTATTGCCTGCTTACTGTGTCCTGCCGGCCATTACCTGCTTACTAACTCCTGCTGGCCATTACATGCCTCACTCCAGGTCTTGGGGCACGGAAAAAAGGGTTAGCCAGACCCCAACATCATAGTCAAAATGATTCCAAAAGATTTCCAGCCTCCAAATAATGAATAAAAACCTTTATTTATACAGGGTCCATAATACAGCAACAACAACGTTTCAAACCAGCAATTGGTTCTTAGTCATCAACCAATTGCTGGTTTGAAACGTTGTTGTTGCTGTATTATGGACTCTGTATAAATAAAGGTTTTTTATTCCTTATTTGGAGGCTGGAAATCTTTTTGGAATTTGACAATTCAAGCAGAAACATTCAGGAAGGTTTGTGAGGAACAGCAGAACGCCACATGCACCTTGCGGCAAGAGATTCAAGCTATAGCTTAGAGACTGTTTATTTCCTGCAGGTTGCTTACTGTGTTATGCTGGTCATTACCTGCTTACTGTGTTATGCTGGTCATTACCTGCTTACTGTGTTATGCTGGTCATTACCTGCTTACTGTGTTATGCTGGTCATTACCTGCTTACTGTGTTATGCTGGTCATTACCTGCTTACTGAGCCCTGCTGCCCATTACCTGCTTACTGTGCCCAGCTGGTCATTACCTGCTTAATGTGCCCTGCTGCCCATAACCTGCTTACTGTGTAAAGCTGGCCATTACCTGCTTACTGTGCCCTGCTGCCCATTACCTGCTTTCTGTGCCCTGCTGCCCATTACCTGCTTTCTGTGCCCTGCTGCCCATTACCTGCTTTCTGTGCCCTGCTGGCCATTACCTGCTTACTGTGCCCTGCTGGCCATTACCTGCTTTCTGTGCCCTGCTGCCCATTACCTGCTTTCTGTGCCCTGCTGCCCATTACCTGCTTTCTGTGCCCTGCTGCCCATTACCTGCTTTCTGTTCCCTGCTGCCCATTACCTGCTTTCTGTGTCCTGCTGCCCATTACCTGCTTTCTGTGCCCTGCTGCCCATTACCTGCTTACTGTGTCAAGCTGGCCATTACCTGCTTACTGTGCCCTGCTGGCAATTAACTGATTACTGTGCCCTGCTGGCCATTACCTGCTTACTGTGTCCTGCTGGCTATCACCTGCTTACTGTGTCCTGCTGGCTATCACCTGCTTACTGTGCCCTGCTGGCAATTAACTGCTTACTGTGTCCTGCTGGCCATTACCTGCTTACTGTGTCCTGCTGGCCATTACCTGCTTACTGTGTCCTGCTGGCCATTACCTGCTTACTGTGTCCTGCTGGCCATTACCTGCTTACTGTGTCCTGCTGGCCATTACCTGCTTACTGTGTCCTGCTGGCCATTACCTGCTTACTGTGTCCTGCTGGCCATTACCTGCTTACTGTGTCCTGCTGGCCATTACCTGCTTACTGTTTCCTGCTGGCCATTACCTGCTTACTGTTTCCTGCTGGCCATTACCTGCTTACTGTGTCCTGCTGGCCATCACCTGCTTACTGAGTCCTGCTGGCCATCACCTGCTTACTGAGTCCTGCTGGCCATCACCTGCTTACTGAGTCCTGCTGGCCATCACCTGCTTACTGAGTCCTGCTGGCCATCACCTGCTTACTGAGTCCTGCTGGCCATCACCTGCTTACTGTGTCCTGCTGGCCATCACCTGCTTACTGAGTCCTGCTGGCCATCACCTGCTTACTGTGTCCTGCTGGCCATCACCTGCTTACTGAGTCCTGCTGGCCATCACCTGCTTACTGAGTCCTGCTGGCCATCACCTGCTTACTGAGTCCTGCTGGCCATCACCTGCTTACTGTGTCCTGTTGGCATTTACCTGCTTACTAACTCCTGCTGGCCATTACATGCCTCACTCCAGGTCTTGGGGCACGGAAAAAAGGGTTAGCCAGACCCCAACATCATAGTCAAAATGATTCCAAAAAGATTTCCAGCCTCCAAATAATGAATAAAAACCTTTATTTATACAGGGTCCATAATACAGCAACAACAACGTTTCAAACCAGCAATTGGTTGATGACTAAGAACCAATTGCTGGTTTGAAACGTTGTTGTTGCTGTATTATGGACTCTGTATAAATAAAGTTTTTTTATTCCTTATTTGGAGGCTGGAAATCTTTTTGGAATTTGACAATTCAAGCAGAAACATTCAGGAAGGTTTGTGAGGAACAGCAGAACGCCACATGCACCTTGCGGCAAGAGATTCAAGCTATAGCTGAGAGACTGAACTCTGATCCTGCTGGTGGCTGTCAAGGCTCTAAAGTTATACGAGCTAGTAACTATATTCAAAAGATGTCTGCAGCGGACAATGTTGAGGCGTACCTTTTTGTCTTTGAGAGATCAGCGGAAAGAGAAGGATGGCTAGCAGATGAGTGGGCGGGCATACTTGCACCTTTTTTAAGTAGATAACCTCAAAAGGCCTACTTTGAGCTGAGATCCTGGGACGCCTAGGAGTGACTTCTGCAGTACGTGTTCAAAGATCCCACTCTTGGAGATATGCATCTGATAAAGCTGCAAGATCACAGATGTTTGACCTCATTCACCTTGCCAGGAAATGGCTGCAACCAGAGGTTAACTCCACTAATAAGATTGTGGAGTTATTGGTGATGGATCGCTTTCAACTAGGATTACCTGCTTCCCTGCATCGATGGCTGCGTCGAGGGTGACCCTCAAACTGCAGACCAACTGATTGCTTTAGTGGAAAGGTATATTGCGGCAGGAGAAGATTTGCATCTACCTCCAGCAGATTTACCCTCCTGTCCTATTTGCCAGAATTCTACAAGAACTGGTAAGACTGTTCAAGGGGGAGGGGGGGGTGAGAGACCACTAGTTATATTTTCAAGATACAAGGGACACTCCTCTGTGAGATAGAGGAACCTTTAAATATAACCAACCTGAAAGGAAATCTAATTATAGTATTAAATGTTTTAAGTGTAATGAGGTTGGTCATGTTGCCCTTAAAGACGAACTGATGGACTATAAAACAAGTGATAATACAGGGCCGCACTCATTTCTGTCTAACTGTATTCATCCTGATAATAGTGATGTCTCTCACATGTGTTTGGTGACTGTAAATGATAGAATGTGTAAAGCATTACTTGATTCAGGTAGTATGGTTAGTGGCAAAATTTATAGAACCTGATGCGACTATAGATCATATGCATAAAATGGGTATTCTTTGTGTTCCTGGTGATAAACGTGAATGTGCTACAGCTGATTTAAATTTCAAAACACAATGTGGTTCTTTAAAACATTGTGTAGGTTTAGTACCCAAATTAGCACATGAGGTGGTGATAGGAAGATATTTTCCTAAGTTTTTTTTTTTAATTATGGGCTTTAATAGTAAATTCAGCTAAGGAGTTCAAAGGAAATGAAACAATTGAGGATTTTATGTTTTCTTTTTCTGAAATTGATTTGGAAGAAAACAGTAAAAGTAAAACTTATTGTCCTATGCCTGTATTGATAGGAGACCAGCCTATCCAAAATAATGAGCCAGGTGTTAGCACTGAAAGCAATTATGATTTATTAGATTTGGAGGTTAATTGTGGTAATTTTAAAAGTGCCCAATGGGAGGATCCCACTGTGGCTGAAGCAAGAAATTATATCCGGGTTGTAAATGGTGTTATTTCACAGCCAGAAAATCCATTACCTTATCCTCACTTTGAAGTAAATAATAACCTGCTATACGGAGTAGACAAAAAGGGCACAGATATTGTTAAACAGTTGTTGGTACCTCAAGTTTTTTGTAATACAGTGTTAAATCTTGCATATAGTCTCATACTAGGGGGGCACCTGGGAATGGATAAGACTAAAGAAAGGGTCCTTAGAAGGTTTTACTGGCCAGGTGTGTTTAAGGCTGTTAATAATTATTGCTCTTCATGTCCCAAGTGCCAGCTAACTGCTCCCACTAAGGATTTTTGTAGTCCATTAGGGCCTTTACCAATCATTGATGTGCCATTCGAAAGAATTGCTATGGTCTTGATAGGTCCACTGGTGAAGTCAGCCAGAGGACACCAGTATATGGCAGTACCCCTACGTAATAGTTCTGCAAAATTTATAGCAAGGACATTTTGACAGATCAAGGGACTCCTTTTATGTCTAAGGTTACAAAAGAATTGTGTAAACTGCTCCATATTAAGAATATGCAAACTTCAGTGTATCACCCTCACACTGATGGGTTGGTAGAGGGTTCGGTATGTTACGGAAGGCAATTGATGTGGATGAACAAAATTGGGATCTTTTATTGCCTTATTTAATGTTTTCTATCAGGGAAGTTCCTCAGGCCTCCACAGGGTTTTCACCTTTTGAACTTTTGTATGGTCGACATCCACGGGGGTTACTTGATACTGTTAAAGAGACATGGGAACAGGAAACTACACCCTATAGAAGTGTTATTGAGCATATATCTCAAATGCAGGATCGAATGGAGGCTGTCATGCCCCTAGTTAGGGAACATATGGGAAAAGCCCAAGAAGCACAAAAACACAGTTATAATCTATTCTAGGGTTAGAGTGTTTCAGCCTGGTGACAGGGTACTAGTCTTAGTCCCTACAGTAGAAAATACATTTTTGGATACTTGGCATGGCCCATATGAGATAACTGAAAAGGTGGGTGATGTAAACTATTAGGTGAGCCAGCCAGGGAGAAGAAAACCTGAGCAAATACATCACATTAATTTACTGAAGCCCTGGAAGGATAGGGAGCCAGAGGTAAATATTTCTGAAACCCTATATGTGCATCAAAAGCAAGAGGTCATGGACTTTATTAGAAGGAACAGAGTTTTTTTCCATGATGCCAGGGAGAACTAACGTAATTAAACATGACATAGTTACAGAACCAGGAAAAAAAGTTTTCTTTAAACCCTATAGAGTTCCTGAAGCCCATAGGGAGGTTATTAAATTGGAGGTGGAAAAAATGTTAAAACTTTGGGTGATTGAAGAATTACACAGTGATTGGAGCAGTCCAATTGTATTAGTTCCTAAACCAGATGGTACGTTACGTAAATTAAATTGTATTTAAAATTTTATACCTGCCCAATGACTACTGCAAGATCAGCTCTAACACCTGATTGTTGTCGCTGCTGGCTCTTACTTTTGGATGTATGTTTCGGCATCCGTTTTAACGAATACATTTTGATATCCTTTTAACAAGCCTTGCCTGGAGTTTCCTGTTCACCTTCACCCCTTCCGAGGGTGTTCTGTCTTTTCTGTGAGCTGTGCCCTTATCTTCGATGTGTGATACGTACCCAATGACTAGGGTTGATGAGTTATAGAATATAAATACTAGGAAAAGCATGTTATTTAACAACAATTGATTTAACAAACGGCTATTGGCATGTACCCCTTACTCATCAGGCAAAGGAGAAAACTGCTTTTTCAACTCCAGATGGGTTGTTTCAGTATACAGTTTTGCCATTTGGGTTGCATGGTGCGCCTGCAACATTTCAGAGAATTATGGATAGAATTCTAAAAAGCCCCATGTTCGTTATGCTGCAGCTTATCTTGATGTAATAATTTATACTACAGATTGGGAATCACATCTTTTAAAAGTTCAGGCACTTCTTGACTCCATTTTCTCTGCTGGCTTAACTGCGAATCCTTCAAAATGTATCCCAAGCGAAGTACTTGGGATATACAATTTGGAGAGGATTAGTTAAGCCACAGACAACTAAAATAGAAGCCATACAAAACTGGCCCCAGCCCCTAACTAAGAAACAAGTTAGAGCTTTTTTGGGTTTGACTGAATATTATAGAAGGTTTATTCCAGATTTTGCTACAATAGCTGCTCCTTTAACTGATCTTACAAAGGCAAAATCACCAGTGATGGTTAATTGGTCTACAGAAGCAGACAAGGCTTTAAAGCATTTGAAAGATGCCCTTTGTGTCTACCCAGTTTTGGTAACTCCCAATTTTTGTAAAGATTTTATAGTGCAGACTGATGCTTCTGATGTTGGTGTGGGGGCTGTTCTTTCCCAAGTGTACCAAGGGGAGGAGCATCCTGTATTATTTCTTATTTCTCTTTAATGTCTATGTTCGCTCACTCCACCAAGTGTGAGCTGGGGGGGGGGGGGGGGAGTGTGACAGAAAGTCTGGTTTGGTGATAAAGGGAGTATATATTATACCAAGTTTAATACATTTCACTTTACCATTTTGCTAAGAAACCCCAGGGAATTGATTAGTGTTTTTTTAGTTGTGAATACCTTACAGCTGTTAAAGACAATTAAACTCAGGTGATTACTGCTCCTAGGATTTAAAAGGAAAGCATTTATCTAGCTAAGTAGATTACAGCCAGGCAGGAGGCCTGCTATGCTGTGTTGTGAAAAATATTATGTACTAAACATTTTGCTGGATTTCTGTTTGCTATTACATTCTGTAAAGGACATTTGTGTTGCTGCAGAAAATGCAGACAGAGATTTGCTGTTTTGGAAGCTTGTGCAGAGAAGCTTGTCCTTTTTTTTTTTTCTTGTTTCCTTGAAGCTTGTCCTTTTGCCTTACCTGTGAACAAACCGTATGCTGCACCATGGTATTTTTGGAAGAAAATAAAGTTTTGAAAACATTAACTCGATTGTGCTCTATTGCAATTAAACCCTAGGAGACAGTGGTTGCCAAAGATTCTTGTTACAGTATCCTTTTGGCTATTACTTCACAATCTCGCTTTTGGTTGTTCTGCATATGCGGCGCCTCTCTGTTTTGTGTTCTCTACTTCTTAGTCTCATCCAGATTCGTCTGTGAAGAGGAGAGCAGCCGCCTTTTCAATCTGAGACCTACTGAGGCCATTACATTCTACTCACAGTGCTAGGCACTGACTCAATTTTTGGGACTATTATTGTCTTTTTGGTAAATTATGTATTTGGTGACAGGCAGATTGTATTCTAGATTTAGATTACCTCTGATTGTTTGTATTCTAGATTTAGATTACCTCTGCCAAATATTGTTTAACATATATCATTTTAAAAACATCATAACCTGTGCGCCCCCTTCTTTCACTGTTTTGTTTTAGTATATCCCTGCTTACCATTACCTGCTTACTGTGTCCTGGTGGCCGTTACCTGCTTACTGTGTCCTGCCGGTCATTACCTGCTTCTGTGTCCTGCTTGTCATTATCTACTTACTATATCCTGCTGGTCATTACCTGCTTACTGTGTCCTGCTGGTGATTACCTTCTTCCTAAGTCCTGCTTGTCATTACCTGCTTACTGTGTTCTTCCGGCCATTACCTGCTTACTGTGTTCTGCTGGTTATTACCTTCTTACTAAGTCCTGCTTGTAATTACCTGCTTACTGTGTCCTGCTGGCCTGCTTACTGTGTTCTGCTGGCCATTACCTTCCTACGGTGTACTGCTGGTTATTACCTGGCCATTTCCTTCTTACTGTTTTCTGGTGGTCATTACCTGCTTACCATGTTCTGTTGGACATTGCCTGCTTACCATGTTCTGCAGGCTATTACCAACCTGCTAATTGTGTTATGCTTATGTCCTGCTGACCCCTACTTGTGTACTGTCCCATACTAACCATTACCTGCATACAATGCAAAACACATGGCTTACATGTAAGGTGAGTAAGGTGCTGCTAAGTTAGTTGTGTGAGTCTTAAAACCAGTAGCAATACCAGGGAGTGCGGTGGGGTAACCCAATCCTTATAGAATCCCAATACAAAGTATATAATATAGTTTATTTTTTTATGCTGCGTTTTAATCATTAATAACTGTTCAAAAACCCAATGATCATCCAATGACACAAATGTTTTCAAATTAATTTATGGATTTATAACACAATACTTAGTGGACAATACTCCATGGTTCTCCAGTCAATCAGACAATACTTTTAAAGCACTTTTCTTCAGGATTACACATTGCTTGTTCCAATTTAAAACAGTGCCTCTACGTATGGATTGGAATGGAAATTGAAATCTGTAGCATTTCTTTGCCTTACAAGCTGTCGGCTAGATTACGAGTTTTGCGTTATGAGTGAAAAAGCCTCATAATGCTGCTATTACGAGTCTTGTAGGTATAGCTGTACCGCACACTTTTTTGGCCGTAACGTCGTTTTTCAATGGGACTTCCATAGCGCCGGTATTACGAGTTTGCCTGTCCGGCCAAAAAGTGAGCAGTACAGCCTATAACTACAAGATCTGTACCGTAAACTGAAAGTCAGTAGTTATGAGTTTTGCGCTACAAAGCTGTAACATAAAACTCATGACTAAAGTGTTACAAAGTACACTAACACCC
Organism: Bombina bombina; assembly: GCF_027579735.1. NCBI lineage: Eukaryota > Metazoa > Chordata > Amphibia > Anura > Bombinatoridae > Bombina > Bombina bombina. Next base: position 66,031,622 of record NC_069500.1, on the reverse strand, counting down.
ATAAACTACCTATTAACCCCTAAACCGAGGTCCTCCCACATCGCAAACACTAAAATAAAATTATTAACCCCTAAACCGCTGCACTCCCGCATCATAAACACTAGTTAATCTGCCGCCCAACGTCACCGCCGCCTCTATACTAAAGTTATTAACCCCTAAACCTAACCCTAAGTCTAACCCTAACACCCCTAACTTTAATATAAATAAAATAAATCTAAATAAAAATTACTATCATTAACTAAATAATTCCTATTTAAAACTAAATACTTACCTGTAAAATAAATCCTAAGATAGCTACAAGGAAACTAAGTTACATTGTAGCTATCTTATAGTTATTAAATAGTTATTAACTATTTACTAACTACCTAGTTAAAATAAATACAAATTTACCTGTAAAAAAAAAAAACCTAACCTGCCTTACACTAACACCTAACATTACAATAAAATTATATAAATTACGTTAATTAACCCCTTAATGACCACAATGTACCCTGTATGTCACTGGTCGTTAAGGTTTTTTTCAGGACATAATAGCACAAGTCTAGCAAGAAGACGCTATTAATACCCTCACTCCAGCAGGCTTTGTGGAATAGAGCAGTCTCAATGCTGGTGACAAGACCGCGCTATAAAACAATCAAGTCCCAATAAAAGGCCAGTGACATACAGGGTACGTCGCTGGTCCTTAAGGGGTTAAATACAATTAACTAAATTCCAAAAAATAAAAAACACAAAATTGCACAAAATAAAAAAGAAATTATCAAATATTTAAACTAATTACACCTAATCTAATAGCCCTATCAAAATAAAGAAGCCCCCTAAAATAAAAAAAAAACCCTAGCCTAAACTAAACTGCCAATAACCCTTAAAAGGGCCTTTTGCCGGGCATTGCCCCAAATAAATCGGCTCTTTTACCTGTAAAAAAAGAAACAAACAACTCCCCCAACAGTAAAACCCACCACCCACACAACCTAACCCCCCAAATAAAACCCTATCTAAATAAACCTAAGCTCCCCATTGCCCTGAAAAGGGCATTTGGATGGGCATTGCCCTTAAAAGGGCATTTAGCTATTTTTCCTTGCCCAAACCCCTAATCTAAAAATTAAACCTACCCAATAAACCCTTAACACTAACCCCCAAAGATCCACTTACAGTTTTTGAAGACTGGACATCCATCCTCATCCAGCCGAGAGAAGTCTTCATCCAAGTGGCAAGAAGTCCTCAATGAAGCCGGGAGAAGTCTTCATCCAAGCGGCAAGAAGTCCTCAATGAAGCCGGGAGAAGTCTTCATCCAAGCGGCAAGAAGTCGTCCTCCAGACGGGCAGAAGTCTTCATCCAGACGGCATCTTCCATCTTCATCCTTCCGACGCGGAGCGGCTCCATCTTGAAGACATCCGGCGCGGAGCATCCTCTTCATGCAGTCCCAGCCATACACTGAAGTTTCCTTTAAATGACATCATACAAGATGGCATCCTGTCAGGGTGCCAGGAATCAGACTGAGACTAGAATTGCAAAAATAATCACACCTTTATTAATAACAAAAAATAATAAAAAGTCCACAAGACAAATAACAAGCCAGGAGTCAAAACCAGAGCTGGTAGTCAGACGAGCCGAGTCAGGAGCCAAAGCGAATAGTCAGATGAGCCGGAATCAGGAACAAGGAAAACAGCAGAGTCAGGAACAAGCCAGGGATCAGGAACCAGGAAGGACGTCAGACTGCCAGGTAATACACAGGAACTCTCACAAACAGGTCTGAGACAACGCAAAGGCAAAGCATACTGAACAGAGGCCCTTTAAATAATAAGTGATGACATCACAATTCTGAGACTGCATCCTGTCTCACACAGATGATGCACACCAGTCTGGCCATTAAAGGAAGTGCAGGAAATTAGTAGCATCCCCCACAATGCACCATAGTCAGCAAGAGAGGTGAGTAAAATGGCTGCCAGCAGCACATGGCAAACAAAACAGGGAAAAAACCCTGACACGTCCCTTGAATTCCGATTGGCTAATAGAATTCTATCAGCCAATTGAAATTAAAGGTGAAAAAATCCTATTGGCTGATGCAATCAGCCAATAGGATTGAGCTTCAATCCTATTAGCTGATCCAATCAGCCAATAGGATTGAGCTCGCATTCTATTGGCTGATTGGCTAAGTGGATCTTCGGGGGTTAGTGTTAGGTTTTTTTAAGGGTTTATGGGTGGATTTTATTTTTAGATTAGGGGTTTGGGCAAGGAAAAAGAGCTAAATGCCCGTTTAAGGGCAATGCCCATCCAAATGCCCTTTTCATGGCAATGGGGAACTTAGGTTTCTTTAGATAGGGTTTTATTTGGGGGGGTTGGTTGTGTGGGTGGTGGGCTTTACTGTTCGGGGGTTGTTTGTATTTTTTTTACAGGTAAAAGAGCTGATTTCTTTGGGGCAATGCCCCGCAAAAGGCCCTTTTAAGAGCTATTGGCAGTTTAGTTTAGGCTAGTGTTTTTTTTATTTTGGGGGGCTTTTTTTATTTTGATAGGGCTATTAGATTAGGTGTAATTAGTTTAAATATTTGATGATTTCTTTTTTATTTTGTGTAATTTAGTGTTTATTTTTTTGTAATTTAGTTAATTGTATTTAATTAATGTAATTTATTTAATTTTAGTGTAATGTTAGGTGTTAGTGTAAGACAGGTTAGGTTTTATTTTACAGGTATCTTTGTATTTATTTTATTTTAAAATACTTTTTATTGAATATTTTTGTAATATACATACAAAGAAAGAAGTACTTTTATCATGACATTCTCATCCCTTCTGGCATATAGGTATTCGGGGCCAATCAACCATCCTTATGCCCACCTGTATACCTTACCACAAAACAGAGTGTAAATCTCTAGCTTGGGCTAACATTCCTTAGTAAATTTTCCCTTTGATCTTAACCCATCTTATATAACCAAAAAGATGGGTCACGTAATTGTGGGATGAGTAGTATTCGTTGCAAACATAATAAAGTAAATTAGTAAAGTACTAGATGTAAACAAACCAAACAATTCAAACAATTTCTCCCTCCATTCATATATAAAACAGTGTCTCTTTTTAAGAATAGTATAGTACCTGAGGATTGGAGACACTTCTTCCCATGGCGCACTCCCGTCAACCCCATATCAGCTCATGTGAGTTTCAGACTCTAGATTTCTGTTCCTGTCTACCTATCCAATATAGCCATACTTTTTGTACTGTTTCCCTATTGTTTAGAATTCCTGCTGCTTCCTCGTACATGGTGTAGGTAAATTGTATTTTATTATATATTTCTGTCCATGTTGGTGCACCTACCTTCCAGTATCTTGCGATACATATTCTTGTGATTGTGCATAGAATTCTAATGAAGGTGTTCAGGTGTCTGTGATAAGTCTCTATGGGTTCATGTAGTAGTGCTTGTTGTATGGTGAGGGTCAACTCCTCATCTATCAACTGGCCTATAAACGAAGATAGTTTATTCCATATTTCTTGCACAGTTATGCAATCCCACCACATGTGTCTGTATGTGCCTTTTTGTCCACATCCTCTGTGGCACAAGTTACTCCCCTGGGACTTGAAGTGTGCCGACCTAACTGGGGTCAAATACCACCTGAAGGCTGTTTTTAGTGTGTTCTCTTTTAAGTCAACGCTTAGTAATCCCTTATCTCCCGATTGAAAAATTAACTCCCACTCCTGTTTGTGTTTTACTATATCCAGCTCCTTCTCCCATGCTAGCATTACTTGTGTTTTTGGTTCAGAAGGGGGGGATTGGATAGATACATATAGCTTGGATATTGAGCGTTTGAGTCTATGTGGGCAAACACTAGAAATTTCTAACGGAGTGGATACCTTACTAGGTGCATTTTTGAGGAACTCTCGGAGAGAAGATTGTAGTTGTAAATAAATGAACCATTGTAGCTTGAGGGGGGCGATCTTCTCTTGTAGGTGAGAGAAAGGTATCAGTGTGTTCTTCTCTATAATGTCCGCTACCCTGTAGAGACCTTTGTTTTCCCATTTTTCTAAATGTTTATGTGTATCTCCCTGCAATAGGTATCTAATTGGCATTAGCAATGAGTTTTTAGGGAAGATGTCCTCTCTTTTCCTAGTTGTTGACCATACTTTAATGGTAAGGTTTCTTGTATGTGAATCTGAATGATAGCTATCAACCTTATTCTGTTGTGTGGCCCACAGAATGGAGTCTGGGTATGACCTCCCCTCTAATTCCGCTTCTAGGTTAATCCAAACAGCTTCTCCCTCTCTTTTCAGTATCATTGCATCTTGTGCTAATCTCGCTGCTCTATAGTAGTCCATTAAATTAGGTCCCCCGACCCCTCCAAGTGATCTATGCCTATGTATTAGGTGTCTAGAAATTCTTGCCATTTTAGTACCTCTTATGAAGGCTGAGAGATCTGTCTGTAGTCTTTCGATGTCTGCATTGACAATCTTTATTGGTAGCGCTCTAAATAGGTAGAGCAATCGGGGTAATATGGTCATTTTGACGGCAGCCAGTCTACCCATCCAAGAGAAGTTATATTTACGCCATTTTGCTATATCTTGTCTGATTTTTTTGAAACAGAGGTAGGTAGTTGTATTTATATAGGTGTTGTGTTTGTTGTGAAAGATGAATCCCTAGGTACTTAAGTGTGTGCTTAACCCATCGAAAATCAAAGTTTAGCTCCAGTAGCTTTTTAGTCTGGTGAGGAATAGCAATAGGGAGGACCTCACATTTGTCCGAATTAATTTTGTAACCTGAGATGGTCGAAAAGGATGTTAAAACTGCATATAGGTTGGGTAAGGAGATGAGAGGTTTTGTAATGGTCAATAGGATATCGTCAGCGAATAGGGTCAGTTTGTATTCTGATTGTGCTATCTTAACTCCCTCTATGTCTGGGTGCGTTCTAATTCTTGCTGCCAGAGGTTCAATACAGAGCGCGAAAAGCAGGGGTGATAGGGGGCACCCCTGCCTCGTGCCATTAAGTATGGGGAATATAGCAGATCTATATCCTCCTGCAGTCACCTGAGCTTGGGGTAGCGAGTAGATAGCCTGGATAGCTGTCATGAAGGTGCCCTCAAAGCCCATTCTCAGTAAAACCTTGCTCATATATTGCCAGTCAATCCTGTCGAACGCCTTCTCCGCATCCAGCGATAATAGCAGAGAAGGCGTCCTCTGTCTTTCTAGATGGTAAATAATATTAGTAATTCTGCGTAGGTTATCTGGGGCTTCCCTATCTTTCACGAATCCTACCTGGTCTGGGTGGACCAAACTGGGGAGAATCTCCTTAAGGCGATTCGCTAAAATCTTAGTAAACAGTTTCAGATCCTGATTTATCAATGAGATTGGGCGATAGTTCTTACATCTTTTGTGATCTCTTTCGGGTTTGGGGATCACCACTATTTTGGCTAGGAGCAGCTCACTCGGGATAGAATTCCCTTCTAATATATAGTTACAGAATTTGGTTAGGTGTGGTATTAAAGTGCCGCGGAACAGTTTATAATATTCTCCCGTGAAACCATCGGGGCCTGCTGCTTTACCAGGCTTAAGGTCTTTTACTGCTTTCACCACTTCTAGGGCAGTTATTGGGGCATTTAGGGTATCCTTTTGTTTTTTTAGTAAGAACTTTTAATGGGCTGTTTGCTAAGAATGCATCAGTGTGTTTATCTGTCTCCGTGTTATGTAAGACTTTTTTCCCATCATACAATTTGCTATAGAAGGTGGCGAATGTGTCAACTATATCTTGTGGGTTCGAAGTCAGTATTCCCTGTTCCGTTTCTATCGCAGGAATGAATGTAGCTTTGCCTCTTTCCCTAATCTTGTGTGCCATAAATTTATCTGGTTTGTTGGCATAGATGAAATAATGTGCTTTAATTTTTGGATTGCTCTTGCAGCTTGGGAGTTTAAAATTTTTGCTAGCATAGTTTTCTTGGTTTGGAGGGTCTGCAATGTTGTCTTTTTCCCTGTTAATTTATGTTGTCTTTCTAAAGTTTCTATCTCCTTTTGTAATTGTTCTAATAGATGCCTATTTTGGTGATTTAGTCTGGCTTTCTCTTGTATCAGTTGTCCTCTGACCACTGCCTTGTGTGCTGCCCATGTGTTTATAGGGTTATTTGTGGTGTCTATATTTATTCCCCAGTACTCCACCAGCGACTGCAGAATTGTCATATCTCTGCAGGTTTTTCATAAGAGTCGGGTCAAAAGTCCACAATCTTTTTCTATTGCTATCTATCATCCCACTTAACTCTAATAATAGAATAGAGTGGTCCGACCAAACACATGTGTGAATAGTTGAGTTCTGCAGCAACGGGTGGAGCGCCTGGCTAACATAGATGTAATCCAATCGTGTATAGGTTTTATGAGCCATGGAGAAAAAAGTGGTGTCATTTGTTGCTCCGTATAGCGTGTGCCAAGAGTCCATCAGGGAGTGTGGTGTAAGAGAATCCTGTATCGATTTAACTAATCTATTGTGTCTGTGTTGTTTGTTGGATAAGGGAATATGTTTAGTTCCCACTAGTGGGGCCATAGATATATTAAAATCCCCCGTTAGTATAATTTTAGTTTGGGACCATTGAGTTAAGAGATTGGAAACGTGTCTGAAGAAATCATGTTGGTTTTCGTTGGGGGCGTAAATATTACATAATGTAACCTCAGTACCTAGCATCTTTCCTCTGACTATTAGGTATCGGCCCTCCGGGTCTGCCGAGATGCTTTTGAGGGTAAAGTCAATAGAGGAATGTATAAGGATTGAAACTCCTCTTTTCTCCAACATTGGTGTGTCCGGTCCACGGCGTCATCCTTACTTGTGGGATATTCTCCTCCCCAACAGGAAATGGCAAAGAGTCCCAGCAAAGCTGGTCACATGATCCCTCCTAGGCTCCGCCCACCCCAGTCATTCTCTTTGCCGTTGCACAGGCAACATCTCCACGGAGATGGTTAAGAGTTTTTTGGTGTTTAAATGTAGTTTTTATTCTTCTATCAAGTGTTTGTTATTTTAAAATAGTGCTGGTATGTACTATTTACTCTGAAACAGAAAAGGATGAAGATTTCTGTTTGTAAGAGGAAGATGATTTTAGCAGACAGTAACTAAAATCGATTGCTGTTTCCACATAGGACTGTTGAGATGAAGTAACTTCAGTTGGGGGAAACAGTTAGCAGACTTTTCTGCTTAAGGTATGACTAGCCATATTTCTAACAAGACTGTGTAATGCTGGAAGGCTGTCATTTCCCCTCATGGGGACCGGTAAGCCATTTTCTTAGTCAAAAACAAACAGAATAAAGGGCTTATTATGGGCTAAAAAAAACTGGTAGACATTTTTATGGGCTAAATCGATTGCTTTATTTGTGCATATTATTCAAATTTAGGCTAATAATTGACATTTATAATCTTGGGGAACGTTTATAAAACGGCAGGCACTGTATTGGACACCTTTTTCAGTCAGGGGGCCTTTCTAGTCATAGACTGAGCCTCATTTTCGCGCCACTAATGCGCAGTTGTTTTTTGAGAGCAAGGCATGCAGATGCATGTGTGAGGATCTAAGAATCTCTGAAAAAGCTTTTAGAAGGCATCATTTGGTATCATATTCCCCTCAGGGCTTGGTTGGGTCTTAGCAAAGACTGTATCTGGGACTGTATAGGGGTTAAATTGAAAAACGGCTCCGGTTCCGTTATTTTAAGGGTTAAAGCTCTGAAATTTGGTGTGCAATACTTTTAAGGCTTTAAGACACTGTGGGTAATTTTTGAACAATTCCTTCATACTTTTTCACATATTCAGTAATAAAGTGTTTCTGTTTGAAATTTAAAGTGACAGTAACAGTTTTATTTTAAAACGTTTTTTGTGCATTGTTGACAAGTTTAAGCCTGTTTAACATGTCTGTACCTTCAGATAAGCTATGTTCTATATGTATGAAAGCCAATGTGTCTCCCCATTTAAATTTATGTGATAATTGTGCCATAGCGTCCAAACAAAGTAAGGACAGTACTGCCACAAATAATGATATTGCCCAAGATGATTCCTCAAATGAGGGGAGTAAACATGATACTACATCATCTCCTACTGTGTCTACACCAGTTTTGCCCATGCAGAAGGCCCCTAGTACATCTAGTGCGCCAATACTTATCACCATGCAACAATTAACGGCTGTAATGGATAACTCCATAGCAAATCTTTTATCCAAAATGCCTACTTATCAGAGAAAGCACGATTGCTCTGTTTTAAACACTGAAGAGCAAGAGGACGCTGATGATAATTGTTCTGTCATACCCTCACACCAATCTGAAGAGGCCATGAGGGAGGTTTTGTCTGAGGGAGAAATTTCAGATTCAGGAAAAATTTCTCATCAAGCTGAACCTGATGTTGTGACATTTAAATTTAAATTAGAACATCTCTGCGCACTGCTTAAGGAGGTGTTATCTACTCTGGATGATTGTGACAATTTGGTCATTCCAGAGAAATTATGCAAGATGGACAGGTTCCTAGAGGTTCCGGTGCCCCCCGACGCTTTTCCTATACCCAAGCGGGTGGCGGACATAGTAAATAAAGAGTGGGAAAAGCCCGGCATACCTTTTTGTTCCTCCCCCTATATTTAAGAAATTATTTCCTATGGTCGACCCCAGAAAGGACTTATGGCAGACAGTCCCCAAGGTCGAGGGGGCAGTTTCTACTCTAAACAAACGCACTACTATTCCTATCGAAGATAGTTGTGCTTTCAAAGATCCTATGGATAAAAAATTGGAAGGTTTGCTTAAAAAGATTTTTGTACAGCAAGGCTACCTTCTACAACCAATTTCATGCATTGTTCCTGTCACTACGGCAGCGTGGTTCTGGTTCGAGGAACTAGAAAAGTCGCTCAGTAGAGAAACTCCATATGAGGAGGTTATGGACAGAGTTCACGCACTTAAATTGGCTAACTCTTTTATTTTAGATGCCACTTTGCAATTAGCAAAATTAGCGGCGAAAAATTCAGGGTTTGCTATTGTGGCACGCAGAGCGCTTTGGCTAAAGTCTTGGTCAGCGGATGTGTCATCCAAGACAAAATTACTTAACATTCCTTTCAAAGGTAAAACTTTATTTGGACCTGATTTGAAAGAGATTATTTCAGACATCACTGGGGGAAAGGGCCACGCCCTTCCACAGGATAGGTCTTTTAAGGCTAAAAATAAGCCTAATTTTCGTCCTTTTCGCAGAAATGGACCAGCCTCTAATTCTGCATCCTCTAAGCAAGAGGGTAATGCCTCACAACCCAAACCAGCCTGGAAACCAATGCAAGGCTGGAACAAGGGTAAGCAGGCCAAGAAGCCTGCCACTGCTAACAAGACAGCATGAAGGAGTAGCCCCCGATCCGGGACCGGATCTGGTGGGGGGCAGACTCTCTCTCTTTGCTCAGGCTTGGGCAAGAGATGTTCAGGATCCTTGGGCGCTAGAAATAGTTTCTCAAGGTTATCTCCTGGAATTCAAGGAACTACCCCCAAGGGGAAGGTTCCACAAGTCTCACTTATCCTCAAACCAAATAAAGAGACAGGCATTCTTACATTATGTAGAAGACCTGTTAAAGATGGGAGTGATACACCCAGTTCCAATAAAGGAACAAGGAATGGGATTTTATTCCAATCTGTTCGTAGTTCCCAAAAAAGAGGGAACGTTCAGACCAATTTTGGATTTGAAGATCCTAAACAAATTTCTCAGGGTACCATCGGTCAAAATGGAAACTATTCGAACGATTCTACCCACCATCCAGGAAAGTCAATTTATGACTACCGTGGATCTAAAGGATGCGTACCTACATATCCCTATCCACAAGGAACATCATCAGTTCCTAAGGTTCGCTTTCCTGGACAAACATTACCAGTTTGTGGCTCTTCCATTCGGATTAGCCACTGCTCCAAGGATTTTCACAAAGGTGCTAGGGTCCCTTCTAGCGGTTCTAAGACCAAGGGGCATTGCAGTAGTACCTTACTTGGACGACATTCTAATACAAGCGTCGTCCCTGTCAAAGGCAAAGGCTCATACGGACATCGTTCTAGCCTTTCTCACATCTCACGGATGGAAGGTGAACAAAGAAAAGAGTTCTCTGTCCCCGTCAACAAGAGTTCCCTTCTTGGGAACAATAATAGATTCCTTAGAAATGAGGATTTTTCTGACAGAGGTCAGAAAATCAAAACTTCTAAGCTCTTGTCAAGTGCTTCATTCTGTTCCTCGTCCTTCCATAGCGCAGTGCATGGAAGTAATAGGATTGATGGTTGCAACAATGGACATAGTTCCTTTTGCACGAATTCATCTAAGACCATTACAACTGTGCATGCTCAAACAGTGGAATGGGGATTATACAGACTTGTCTCCAATGATTCAAGTAGATCAAAAGACCAGAGATTCACTCCGTTGGTGGCTGACCCTGGACCATCTGTCCCAGGGAATGAGCTTCCGCAGGCCAGAGTGGGTCATTGTCATGACCGACGCCAGTCTAGTGGGCTGGGGTGCGGTCTGGGAATCCCTGAAAGCTCAGGGTCTATGGTCTCGGGAAGAGTCTCTTCTCCCGATAAACATTCTGGAACTAAGAGCGATATTCAATGCTCTCAGAGCTTGGCCTCAACTAGCAAAGGCCAAATTCATAAGGTTCCAATCAGACAACATGACGACTGTTGCTTATATCAATCATCAAGGGGGAACAAAGAGTTCCCTGGCGATGAAAGAAGTGACCAAAATAATTCAATGGGCGGAGGATCACTCCTGCCACTTGTCTGCGATTCACATCCCAGGAGTGGAAAATTGGGAAGCAGATTTTCTGAGTCGTCAGACATTTCATCCGGGGGAGTGGGAACTCCATCGGGAAATCTTTGCCCAAATAACTCAATTATGGGGCATTCCACACATGGATCTGATGGCGTCTCGTCAGAACTTCAAGGTTCCTTGCTACGGGTCCAGATCCAGGGATCCCAAGGCGACTCTAGTAGATGCACTAGTAGCTCCTTGGACTTTCAACCTAGCTTACGTATTCCCACCGTTTCCTCTCATTCCCAGGCTGGTAGCCAGGATCAATCAGGAGAGGGCCTCGGTGATCTTGATAGCTCCTGCGTGGCCACGCAGGACTTGGTATGCAGACCTGGTGAATATGTCATCGGCTCCACCATGGAAGCTACCTTTGAGACAGGACCTTCTTGTTTAAGGTCCATTAGAACACCCAAATCTGGTCTCCCTCCAACTGACGGCTTGGAGATTGAACGCTTGATTCTATCAAAGCGTGGGTTTTCAGATTCGGTGATAGATACTCTGGTTCAGGCCAGAAAACCTGTAACTAGAAAAATTTACCATAAAATATGGAAAAAATATATCTGTTGGTGTGAATCCAAAGGATTCCCATGGAATAAGATAAAAATTCCTAAGATTCTCTCCTTTCTTCAAGAAGGTTTGGAGAAAGGATTATCTGCAAGTTCTATAAAGGGACAGATCTCTGCGTTATCTGTCTTACTACACAAAAGACTGGCAGCTGTGCCAGATGTTCAAGCATTTGTTCAGGCTCTGGTTAGGATCAAGCCTGTTTACAGACCTTTGACTCCTCCCTGAAGTCTAAATCTAGTTCTTTCAGTTCTTCAAGGGGTTCCGTTTGAACCCTTACATTCCATAGATATTAAGTTACTATCTTGGAAAGTTTTGTTTTTGGTTGCAATTTCTTCTGCTAGAAGAGTTTCAGAGTTATCTGCTCTGCAGTGTTCTCCTCCTTATCTGGTGTTCCATGCAGATAAGGTGGTTTTGCGTACTAAGCCTGGTTTTCTTCCTAAAGTTGTTTCTAACAAAAATATTAACCAGGAGATAGTTGTACCTTCTTTGTGTCCGAATCCAGTTTCAAAGAAGGAACGTTTGTTACACAATTTGGACGTTGTCCGTGCTCTAAAGTTCTATTTAGAGGCTACTAAAGATTTCAGACAAACATCTTCCTTGTTTGTTGTTTATTCTGGTAAAAGGAGAGGTCAAAAAGCGACTTCTACCTCTCTTTCCTTTTGGCTTAAAAGCATTATCCGATTGGCTTATGAGACTGCCGGACGGCAGCCTCCTGAAAGAATCACAGCTCACTCCACTAGGGCTGTGGCTTCCACATGGGCCTTCAAGAACGAGGCTTCTGTTGATCAGATATGTAAGGCAGCGACTTGGTCTTCACTGCACACTTTTGCCAAATTTTACAAATTTGATACTTTTGCTTCTTCGGAGGCTATTTTTGGGAGAAAAGTTTTGCAAGCTGTGGTGCCTTCCGTTTAGGTGACCTGATTTGCTCCCTCCCTTCATCCGTGTCCTAAAGCTTTGGTATTGGTTCCCACAAGTAAGGATGACGCCGTGGACCGGACACACCAATGTTGGAGAAAACAGAATTTATGCTTACCTGATAAATTACTTTCTCCAATGGTGTGTCCGGTCCCCGGCCCGCCCTGGTTTTTTTAATCAGGTCTGATGAATTATTTTCTCTAACTACAGTCACCACGGTATCATATGGTTTCTCCTATATATATTTCCTCCTGTCCGTCGGTCGAATGACTGGGGTGGGCGGAGCCTAGGAGGGATCATGTGACCAGCTTTGCTGGGACTCTTTGCCATTTCCTGTTGGGGAGGAGAATATCCCACAAGTAAGGATGACGCCGTGGACCGGACACACCGTTGGAGAAAGTAATTTATCAGGTAAGCATAAATTCTGTTGTTTTTGCGGCTGCAGTGGCGTGAAAGTGGGTGCAGAAATGTTTTGACCAGTATTTTGGGATATTGGTTTTGAGGAAGTGTGTTTCCTGAAGAAACAAGATATTGGCCTTTAGGCGTGTATATTGGGACATAGCTACCTTTCTTTTGGTATCAGTGTTGAGCCCTCTGACATTGTGTGAAACTATATGTATATTAGTAGGCATTATGAATTCCCCTGTCCCCTATCTGCGCCCTGAAAGTGTCATGCGTGTCCATGATTACCTTCAGATGTAAAGTCTTACTTGCAGTGATGTCTTGTTTCGGAGCTTGGGGTCCACAGGAGTGCGCCATGGAGGTGTCACTAGAAGGAGAAAAAACAACAAGGGGGGGGAGACAAGTCTCATTATTGGGGGTAATAACTAAAACTTTATCCCTAACTTTGGGATTGAACATTTGATATAAATAACTGGTTAACTGGTGTGAGTTCCCTGTTTATCCCTTGATTAAAGGGAAGGGCTGGGAGGGCCCATCTAGACATATCAGCTTTATCATATCAATTAAAGAGAAGAGAGGGAAGGTATTACAAAACAATAGACCTGGAACAATAACATTAACATAACCCTAGCGTCTCATGGGTCCTGCAACTGTGGAAAACTTTTCTTGTAACTTTTAAAATGTCAAACATGAATGATACATAGCCTGTATTTTTTGTCAGCTACTTCTGCCACTTAGGCATCCTGTTGCAGGAGATACCCAGAAGAAGTCTTGCTGTCCCTCTTTTAATTGTTATGCTACAAAATTCCTTGTCCCATAAGATTGAAAACTGAGATCATTTTCAAAGTTCTTTATCTCTGAGTTCCTTTGTCTTCCGTTTCTTGTATTTTGATGTGTGCCATTTAGATTGGTCCTCTGTCCGCATAGATGGTGGTTTAGATATTAGGGTTGATTCTCTCTCAGGTAGCGAGGGTGTTTCCAGGCCTAGCACCTCACATACTTCGGGAATATCTTCTGGTTCCTTAATAGTTATGACTTTAGTGTCTTTTGTTATAAGTAATGCGAAGGGGAATCCCCATCTGTATGGGATCTGCTTTTGTCTCAACAAGGAGGTAAGTGGACGTAGGGCGCTTCGCCTCTGCAAGGTCCGAAGGCTTAAATCTTGATAAAATTGGATCACATTGCCTTGGAATTTGAAAGTGGGTTGTTTTCTAGCAGCCTGGAGAATCTTCTCTTTGTCTGGAAAGAAGGTCATTTTGATCACGACATCTCTGGGAGGAAGGCCCATCTTCGGTTTAGCTTTCAATGCTCTGTGAGCTCTTTCGACATGGAAGGTGTAGTCAGAGGGAGAATTTGTGATCTGGGTGAAAAGCTGTGTTAGGTAGGCCAAAAGTTCTCCCCCTGTTATTTCCTCTGGGACTCCTTTCAGTCTGAGATTGTTTCTTCTGCTCCTGTTTTCCAGGTCATCTAGTTTATCCTGGAATTCTAGAAGTTGTTGTTGCTGTGTTGAGACCGCTTGAGATATTTCATCCACATTCTCAACCATAGCATCTTTCTGGTCTTCGAGCGTGTCTATCCTATTTCCCATATCTGTGAGGTCTGATTTAATCTCTGAGAGACTGCTAGTGACCGAAGAGTGGATGGAGTCGATTTTCTCCCAGAGTTTCTCAAAGTTGTCGGTGATGTCTTTTTTTGAGACTAAGGTCTGTAGGTCTGCCTTAGTTAGTGGGGTGTTATCCTCTGGTGGTTGTATGGATTCAAGATCCGAATCCTCCTCTTCCTCCATGTCTTTATTGGATTTGGCTTGTTGTGATGATTTAAAGAAGGAAGATACTGTAGAGGGTTTAGAGACCTGTTTATCACCTTTTGTCACCCTCCTCGAAGACATTGTGTTATTAAGAGGCGTGTACAATTCTATTGTATTGGGTGGTATATTCCCATCTATGGGAAGTCGTGTTTAATATCTTGATTGTCTGGACCTTTACTTGTGGCAATGTTGCAGTGTTATGGAGGACAAATGAATATTAACATCTCATAGGATCAAAGGGCTACGCTTCCCCCATGCATTACTGTGCTAGATGGACCCTCTCTTGTGAGGTTATCATATGGATTACATGTCAATGGGTAAAGCACAGACAAATGAGTAAAGTACAATCATGTAGCGCCCTTTGTTTATAGGAATAGTATGAAAGATATGTAGAGGCTTCTAATCTGGTGTGGTTTTTCCGCCTGTTCCTCCTCCAGAGGGCCTTGCTTTCAGAGAGAGTCCTTCTCCCCGGGGTGGTTGTCCTCACAGGACGATCACGGGAAAGGGTATAGGGGGTATGACCTGCCACCTGTTTAGGATGACAGGAAAGGGAGGGGGAGAAGGCACTGAGGGTTTCTGCAGTCCAAGTAATGTCAGGCTGTATTGTAACCAGTATAGTGGCTGTGTGAGATTCTGTGGGGCTGCGTTAAGCTGTGATGCTGCCTGTGTTGCAGTACCTTGTCCTTCTGGGCTCCAGAGTGCAGCCGTATATAGGAGGAATCTAGTATATTGTTTGTGTAGGTTTTACTATGCTTGATTGTAACACCAAGTTCCTAACCCCGCTGGCAGAACTGAATAACAGCAGAGGAAGTAATTTGTGGCCAGAGTAATCTCATGTGTAGAGGCTGGTGTTCTGTTACAGATTACAGGGGACAGATGTTTTTAATTACTAGGTAGTTTATAAGTCCTTTTTGTCAACCCTGCTACTTGGATCTCCTTTTAACTTTTGTCTTTTAGATAAGTCTTTAGATGTTTAAATGTTTAAGTGTTGGGGCTATGCTGTTCCGGAACGTAGTTTACTCTCCTAGCACCGACAGGACTCTTTCACTACTTTTCCCAATCCTAGCTGGCTTGGCTGAGCTGATACAGTGTGTGTGATTGAGGGTGTTGTACCTGTTACCTTCAGTGCTGTATCGTGGAGCTCCGGTCTGACTTATACTTTAAAGTGTTAGGGCACCTTCTTCTTCTTCTTCTCCGCTGCAGCTCGATGACGTTGTTTTCTTTTCCACCCGAGTATGTGGGTCTGTGTTCTCTCACTGATGTCGGGTCAAGGCGGTTCTCACAGTGTGTTCAGCAGCCTGGGTGGAAGTTATCAATCCTCCGTTGCTGTATTAGGATAGAACAGCGCTCCTTTCTTTTTCCCAGCTGGGGTAGCTTAAAGGATCGTTGGGGAATAAAGAAATATAGAAAAAAGGCTTTTAGGGCATAAATGAAGTGAAATTACACAGGAGCTCTAACAAGTTGCGTCTGCTCGGTTCTTAGGCTAGCTCCGCCCCCCGTAAACTGTCCCTTTAAAGGGGCTTTGTATTTATTTTAACTAGATAGTTAGTAAATAGTTAATAACTATTTACTAAGTAGTCTATCTAGTTAAAATAAATACAAACTTAGCTGTGAAATAAAAATAAAATATAAGCTAGCTACAATGTAACTATTAGTTATATTGTAGCTATCTTAGGGTTTATTTTATAGGTAAGTATGTAGTTTTAAATAGGAATTATTTAGTTAATGATAGTAATTTTTAATTATATTAAAGTTAGGGGTGTTAGGGTTAGGGTTTAGGGGTTAATATATTTATTTAGTGTTAGTGATGTGGGAGGCTAGAGGTTTAGGGGTTAATAACTTTAGGATAGTGGCGGTGACGTTGGGGGTGGCAGATTAGGGGTTAATAAATGTAAGTAGGTGGCGGCAACATTGGGGGCAGCAGATTAGGGATTAATAAGTGTAGGTAGGTGGCGGCGATGTCGGGGGGGGGCAGATTAGGGGTTAATAACTGTAATGTAGGTTGCGGAGATGTCGGGGGCTGCAGACTAGGGGTGTTTAGACTCTGGGTTTATGTTAGGGTGTTAGGTGTAAACTAAAATTTTCTTTCACCATAGGAATCAAAAGGGCTACGTTACGGAGCTTTACGCTCCTTTATTGCAGGTGTTAGGCTTTTTTTCAGCCGGCTCTCCCCATTGATGTCTATGGGGAAATCATGAAAGAGCATGTAAAACCAGCTCAAAGCAGCGGTGGTATTTGTGTGCGGTATGGAGCTCAACGCTGCCATATTGCCCGCTAACGCCAGGTTTTTGCAAACCTGTAATAGCAGCGCTATAGGGAGGTGAGCGGTGGAAATAACTTGCAAGCTATTGCCGAGCCGCTCATAACGCAAAACATGTAATCTGGCCCTGTATTTGTCTTTTTTTTATCATTTACCAAAGTCCCATAACATACCAGATATAATAACAGTTTGGGAACAAATCTCGCATTGGTTTTTGGTTCATTTTGAGATATACTTTTACAAAAATTATGAGGAGCAGAGTTTAAATTGAA
The DNA here is from genome assembly GCF_027579735.1 of Bombina bombina. Taxonomy (NCBI): domain Eukaryota; kingdom Metazoa; phylum Chordata; class Amphibia; order Anura; family Bombinatoridae; genus Bombina; species Bombina bombina. The sequence goes on along the minus strand of NC_069500.1, from coordinate 66,014,648 downwards.
AATGTATCCCCACTTATTTGTCATCTTTTGTTTTGAGTTAGACATCAATTGTAATAACCGTGTTTGCTGCTGAATATATAAATAAGTAGACATACTTCTAAGCACCCAAGGTAGTTGTTTAATGTCAAATGTCAGTGTAGTTATTGGTTAAACGGTTCCTAAAAAAGCCTTTGGGAACTCTTATTGAATTGGATATAAAATATCATTGTTTGCACACCAGTATCTCAATCAAAATTACTGTCATTAACAAATTAATTCTAACCAGGTTTGTATAGCCTCAAAACCTGACCTTAGAAGTCTCTAGGCATTTATTTGAGACTAACTGCATTAAACAAACATGCAACTCAATGTTTTTCTTTCATGATTCAGATAGAACATGCAATTTTAAACAACTTTCCAATTTACTTCTTTTATCTAATTTACTTCAGTCTTTTGGAATCCTTTGCTGAAAAACATATCTAGATGGGCTCAGGAGCTTTCTGCTTACCCACAAGGTAACTACATCAGGCTGAAATGTGCCAGGTACAGTGCAAATCACTGTGTAAAGGTGCCATGTACCAGATATAGGGCCACAAGGTGACTACATCAGGCTGAAATGTGCCAGGTACAGTGTAAATCACTGTGTAAAGGTGCCATGTACCAGATATAGGGCCACAAGGTGACTACATCAGGCTGAAATGTGCCAGGTACAGTGTAAATCACTGTGTAAAGGTGCCATGTACCAGATATAGGGCCACAAGGTGACTACATCAGGCTGAAATGTGCCAGGTACAGTGCAAATCACTGTGTAAAGGTGCCATGTACCAGATATAGGGCCACAAGGTGACTACATCAGGCTGAAATGTGCCAGGTAAAGTGTAAATCACTGTGTAAAGGTGCCATGTACCAGATATAGGGCCACAAGGTGACTACATCAGGCTGAAATGTGCCAGGTACAGTGTAAATCACTGTGTAAAGGTGCCATGTACCAGATATAGGGCCACAAGGTGACTACATCAGGCTGAAATGTGCCAGGTACAGTGTAAATCACTGTGTAAAGGTGCCATGTACCAGATATAGGGCCACAAGGTGACTACATCAGGCTGAAATGTGCCAGGTACAGTGTAAATCACTGTGTAAAGGTGTCATGGTGCCATGTACCAGATATAGGGCCACAAGGAGAATACATCAGGCTGAAATGTGCCAGGTACAGTGTAAATCACTGTGTAAAGGTGCCATGTACCAGATATAGGGCCACAAGGTGACTACATCAGGCCGAAATGTGCCAGGTAAAGTGTTCTTTACTCAAGTGTGCCACAATGAAATGATGCTGTGCTGAGCTGCGTATGTGATGAAGTTAGATACAGAAATATGATTACATGAATATTATTTTCTTTCATTATACATATTTATTTAATGTAAGTACGTAGGGGGAAAGTATGCTTGTGAGAATACAGTGTGTTACATATAAGGTACACCTGCAGGCAGAGATGTGTTACATACAATGTATACCTGCGCCTGTGGGCATACTATGTTACATACAATGTATACCTGCGCCTGTGGGCATACTATATGTTACATACAATGTATACCTACGCCTGTGGGCATACTATATGTTACATACAGTGTATACCTGCGCCTGTGGGCATCCTATATGTTACATACAGTGTATACCTGCTCCTGTGGGCATACTATATGTTACATACAATGTATACCTGCGCCTGTGGGCATACTATGTTACATACAATGTATACCTGCGCCTGTGGGCATACTATATGTTACATACAATGTATACCTGCGCCTGTGGGCATACTATATGTTACATACAATGTATACCTACGCCTGTGGGCATACTATATGTTACATACAGTGTATACCTGCGCCTGTGGGCATCCTATATGTTACATACAGTGTATACCTGCGCCTGTGGGCATCCTATATGTTACATACAGTGTATACCTGCTCCTGTGGGCATACTATATGTTACATACAATGTATACCTGCGCCTGTGGGCATACTATGTTACATACAATGTATACCTGCGCCTGTGGGCATACTATATGTTACATACAATGTATACCTGCGCCTGTGGGCATACTTTGTTACATACAATGTATACCTATGCCTGTGGGTATACTATATGTTACATACAATGTATACCTGCGCCTGTGGGCATACTATATGTTACATACAATGTATACCTGCGCCTGTGGGCATACTATATGTTACATACAATGTATACCTACGCATGTGGGCATACTATATGTTACATACAATGTATACCTGCGCCTGTGGGCATACTATGTTACATACAATGTATACCTGCGCCTGTGGGCATACTATATGTTACATACAATGTATACCTGCGCCTGTGGGCATACTATGTTACATACAATGTATACCTGCGCCTGTGGGCATACTATATGTTACATACAATGTACACCTGCAGACAAACAATCGGCTAGATTACGAGTTTTTGTCGGTAAGGCTTGCGGTGCTAACTAGCAGTTTCTGCTCACCTACAAACAACGCTGGTATTGCAGGTTTTTACAAACCCGGCGTTAGCCGCTAAAAAGTGAGCGTAGAGCAAAATTTTGCTCCACATCTCACCTCAATACCAGTGCTGCTTAAGTGAGTGGTGAGCTGGCTAAACATGCTTGTGCACGATTTCCCCATAGGAATCAATGGGGCAGATCCGGCTGAAAAAAACCTAACACCTGCAAAAAAGCAGCGTTCAACTCCTAACGCAGCCCCATTGTTTCCTATGGGGAAAGAAAATTTATGTCTACACCTAACACCCTAACATGAACCCCGAGTCTAAACACCCCTAGTCTTGCGCTTATTAACCCCTAATCTGCCGTCCCCGACATCGCCGACACCTGCTTTATATTATTAACCCCTAATCTGCAGTCCCTAACATCGCTGACAGATAACTATATTTAATAACCCCTAATCTGCCGCCCCCAACGTCGCCGTAACTATATTAAATGTATTAACCCATAAACCTAAGTCTAACCCTTACCCTAACACCCCCCTAACTTAAATATAATTTAAAATAATCGAAATAAATAACTTTAATTAACTAAATTATTCCTATTTAAAACTAAATACTTACCTATAAAATAAACCCTAAGCTAGCTACAATATAACTAATAGTTACATTGTAGCTAGCTTAGGGTTTATTTTTATTTTACAGGCAACTTTGTATTTATTTTAACTAGGTAGAATAGTTACTAAATAGTTATTAACTTTTTAATAGCTACCTAGCTAAAATAAATACATATTTACCTGTAAAATAAAACCTAACCTAAGTTACAATTACACCTAACACTACACTATAATTAAATTAATTCCCTAATCTAACTACAATTAAATACAATTATCTAAATTACGGAAAAAAAAACACTAAATTACAGAAAATAATAAAATAATTACAATTTTTTTAAACTAATTTCACCTAATCTAATCGCACTAATAAAATAAAAAAGCCCCCCCAAATAAAAAAGATCCCTACCCTATACTAATTTGCAAATAGCACTTAAAAGGGCTTTTTGCGGGGCATCGCTCCAAAGTAATCAGCTCTTTTACCTGTAAAAAATACAATACCCCACCAACATTAAAACCCACCACCCACACACCCAACCCTACTCTAAAACCCACCCAATCCCCCCTTAATAAAACCTAACACTAACCCCTTGAAGATCACCCTACCTTGAGACGTCTTCACCCAACCGGGCAGAAGTGGTCCTCCAGACGGCCAGAAGTCTTCATTCTATCTGGGCAGAAGAGGTCCTCCAGACGGCCAGAAGTCTTCATCCATACAGCATCTTCTATCTTCATCCATCCGGAGCAGAGCGGGTCCATCTTCAAGACATCCAACGTGGAGCATCCTCTTCCTTACGACGACTAACACTAAATAACGGTACCTTTAAATGACGTCATCCAAGATAGGATGAAGTCTTCTGGCCGTCTGGAGGACCACTTTGCCCGGCTTCGTTGTGGACTTCGGCCCGGTTGGGTGAAGACTTCTCAAGGTAGGGTGATCTTCAAGGGGTTAGTGTTAGGTTTTATTCAGGGGGGATTGGGTGGGTTTTAGATTAGGGTTGGGTGTGTGGGTTTTAATGTTGGGGTGTATTGTATTTTTTTTTTTTTTACAGGTAAAAGAGCTGATTACTTTGGGGCAATGCCCCGCAAAAGGCCCTTTTATGGGCTATTTGTAATTTAGTATAGGGTAGGGATTTTTATTATTTTGGGGGGCTTTTTTATTTTATTAGCGGGATTAAATTAGGTTTAAGTAGTTTAAAAAAATTGTAATTATTTTATTTTCTGTAATTTAGTGTTTTTTCCCCCCCGTAATTTAGATAATTGTATTTAATTGTATTTAATTGTAGTTAGTTTAGGGAATTAATTTAATTATAGTGGTAGTGTTAGGTGTAATTGTAACTTATTTTTATTTTACAGGTAAATTTGTATTTATTTTAGCTAGGTAGCTATAAAATAGTTAATAACTATTTAATAACTATTCTACCTAGTTAAAATAAATACAAACTTGCCTGTAAAATAAAAATAAACCCTAACATAGCTACAATGTAACTATTAGTTATATTGTAGCTATCTTAGGGTTTATTTTATAGGTAAGTATTTAGTTTTAAATAGGAATAATTTAGTTAATTAAAGTTATTTTATTTAGATTACTTTAAATTATTTTTAAGTTAGGGGGGTGTTAGGGTTAGGGTTAGACTTAGGTTTAGGGGTTAATACATTTAATATAGTTGCGGCGACGTTGTGGGCGGCAGATTAGGGGTTAATAAATGTAGGTAGGTGTCGGCGACGTTAGGGATGGCAGATTAGGGGTTAATAAAATTTAACTAATGTTTGCGAGGCAGGAGTCCGGCAGTTTAGGGGTTAATACATTTATTAAAGTGGCGGCAATGTCCGGTTGGCAGATTAGGGGTTAAAAATGTTATTTAAGTGTTTGCGATGGGGGGGGGGCTCGGTTTAGGGGTTAAGAGGTAGTTTATGGGTGTTAGTGTACTTTTTAGCACTTTAGTTAAGAGTTTTATGGACTAACGCCGTAACATAAAACTCTTAACTATTGACTTTTAAATGCGGTAGGAGTCTTGACAGGAGAGGCTGTACCGCTCACTTTTTCCAAGACTTGTAATACCGGCGTTAGGCAAATCCCATTGAAAAGATAGGATACGCAACTGACGTAAGTGGAAAAAAGTGAGCGGTACACCTGTACCTGCCAGACCCGTAATACCAGAGTTAGCAAAAAAGCAGCGATGGGACCTCTCAACGCTGCTTTTTAACCCGAACGCAAAACTCGTAATCTAGGTGAATGTTTTACATACAATGTATACCTGCACCTGTGGGCATACAATATGTTACATACAATGTATACCTGCAGATATACAATGTGTGAACCTGGGACTTCTGATTATCAGCCTGTTCACCATAGGACTTTGTATTATGTGGAAATTTTTGGAGACCTATTACCTGCAGTGGACATCTCTCTGGCTCCACCTGCTTGCCAGCTGCAGGTGGTTTGGCAATTAGCTCTAATATAAAAGGCTGCTTCACAGACCACTCCCTACCCTGACCTTATGGTTCCTCTTGTTCATGCCTGTCACCTTGCCTGAATTTTCTGTTTGGTTCCTGAATCAACTTGTTCTCTGACTACCCTTTTGGATCTGCCTTGGATTTGACATAATATTTTACAGCTTTTCCATTTACCAAACTTCGCCTTGTCCCTTTACTATTCTATGGGATTCTCCCTGGATTTGGTAACTTTCTGACTGCTTTTATGGCTATTTGCCTGTCTCTGCTTCCAGTCTTTCCTGTGGCATCATACTGCTTCTCTGCCATCCTGTACCCTAGCCCAGCAGAGGACATCAGCCAAGTAATGGCACATAGAGCTGGTTTCGCCATTTTTTTCTCTTTCCAATTACTTCTTTTACTAGCTGTATGAGGTCTGGGCCATGTATGAGATTTGCCTTTTTAAGGTTTATTTGTGTATTTGAAATAGCTAATTTTTCAGATCTCATTACTTTATCACATTGGGGGGTAGTTATCAAGCCGTCAACCTCAAATACGCTGGAATTCCGCAGCATATTTGTGGCGAGGCTGATTCGCCTTAGTTATCAAAGGCTAGAGACCGGCAAAAGTAGAATTTTGTGACGTAAACTTCGATCCGCCGGACTCAGTCCGACACAGATCGATTCTTACGTCACTCCAGATGTTCCGCACACAAGTGCGGCACAATCTGACTACATTTGCTAGTTATCAAAAAACTAGCAGGTACGCTCGGCACTTTTACGGCCCAGCGTACCTGGTTTTCAAACCACCACCCTGGAGGCGGTGGATCCCATAGGAATCAATGGGAGTCTGATCATAGCGAAAGTACAAGTCCGCTGCTGACAGACATCCCATTGATTTCTATGGGAGATGTCTGCACCTAACATGTACCCGAATCTAAACACCACTAATCTGTCCCCCCTACACCGCCGCAACTAAATAAAGTTATTACCCCCTAAACCGCCGCTCCCGGAGCCCACCGCAACTATAATATATGTATTAACCCCTAAACCTCCGCTCCCTGACCCTGCCGCAACCTATATTAAATTTATTAACCCCTATCCTGTCCCCCACTACACCGCCGCCACTGTAATAAATTTATTAACCCCTAAACCTAAGTCTAACACTAACCCTAACACCCCCTAACTTAAATATTAATTAAATAAATCTAAATAATATTTCTATTATGAACTAAGTTAATCCTATTTAAAACTAAATACTTACCTTTAAAATAAACCCTAATATAGCTACAATATAAATAATAATAATATTGTAGCTATCTTAGGATTTATTTTTATTTTACAGGTAACTTTCAATTTATTTTAACTAGGTACAATAGCTATTAAATAGTTATTAACTATTTAATAGCTTACCTAGCTAAAATAAAGAGAAATTTACCTGTAAAATAAATCTAAGTTAATTACACCTAACACTACACTATACTTTAATAAATTATTCCTATTTAAAACTAAATACTTACCTGTAAAATAAACCCTAAGATAGCTACAATGTAATTAATAATTACATTATAGCTATTTTAGGATTTATATTTATTTTACAGGTAACTTTGTATTTATTTTAGCTAGTTAGAATAGTTATTAAATAGTTATTAACTATTTAATAACTACCTAGCTAAAAGAAATACAAAATTACCTGTAAAATAAATCCTAACCTAAGTTACAATTAAACCTAACACTACACTATCATTAAATTAATTAAATAAATTACCTACAAATAACTACAATTAAATACAATTACATAAACTAACTAAAGTACAAAAAATAAAAAAGCTAAGTTACAAAAAATAAAAAAAATAGGTTACAAAATTTTTAAAAATATTACAACAATTTTAAGCTACTTACACCTAATCTAAGCCCCCTAATAAAATAACAAACCCCCCCCAAAATAAAAAAATGCCCTACCCTATTCTAAATTAAAAAAGTTCAAAGCTCGTTTACCTTACCAGCTCTTAAAAGGGCCTTTTGTGGGGGCATGCCCCAAAGAGTTCAGCTCTTTTTCCTGTAAAAGAAAAATACAACCCTCCCCAACATTAAAACCCACCACCCACATACCCCTAATCTAACCCAAACCCCCCTTAAAAAAACCTAACACTACCCCCCTGAAGATCATCCTACCTTGAGTCGTCTTCACTCAACCGAGCAGCGATGGAACCGAAGAGGACATCCGGAGCGGCAGAAGTGATAATCCATGGGGCGCTGAAGAAATCTTCCATCCAGGCGAGGTCATCTTCCAAGAGGCGCTGAAGAAGTCTTCTATCCGGGCGAGGTCATCTTCGAAGCCGGGTCTTGAATCTTCATCCCGCCGACGCGGAACATCCTTCTTTCCCGACGGACTACCGACGAATGAAGGCTCCTTTAAGGGACGTCATCCAAGATGGCGTCCCTTCAATTCCCAATCAGATTTTTCCTACCTTAATTCCGATTGGCTGATAGAGTTCGTCGGGAAAGAAGGATGTTCCGCGTCGGCGGGATGAAGATTCAAGACCCGGCTTCGAAGATGACCTCGCCCGGATAGAAGATTTCTTCAGCGCCCCTTGGATGATCACTTCTGCCGCTCCGGATGTCCTCTTCGGTTCCATCGCTGCTCGGTTGAGTGAAGACGACTCAAGGTAGGATGATCTTCAGGGGGGTAGTGTTAGGTTTTTTTAAGGGGGGTTTGGGTTAGATTAGGGGTATGTGGGTAGTGGGTTTTAATGTTGGGGGGGGGGTTGTATTTTTCTTTTACAGGAAAAAGAGCTGAACTCTTTGGGGCATGCCCCCACAAAAGGCCCTTTTAAGGGCTGGTAAGGTAAAAGAGCTTTGAACTTTTTTAATTTAGAATAGGGTAGGGCATTTTTTTATTTTGGGGGGTTTGTTATTTTATTAGGGGGCTTAGATTAGGTGTAAGTCGCTTAAAATTGTTGTAATATTTTTAAAATGTTTAACTTATTTTTTTTATTTTTTGTAACTTAGCTTTTTTATTTTTTGTACTTTAGTTAGTTTATGTAATTGTATTTAATTGTAGTTATTTGTAGGTAATTTATATAGGCCTAGATTTGGAGTTTGGCGTTAGCCGTGAAAACCAGCGTTAGAGGCTCCTAACGCTGGTTTTAGGCTAACTCCGGTATTTGGAGTCACTCAAAAAAGGGTCTAACGCTCACTTTTCAGCCGCAACTTTTCCATACCGCAGATCCCCTTACGTCATTTGCGTATCCTATCTTTTCAATGGGATCTTTCTAACTCCGGTATTTAGAGTCGTGTCTGAAGTGAGCGTTAGAAATCTAACGACAAAACTCCAGCCGCAGAAAAAAGTCAGTAGTTAAGAGCTTTCTGGGCTAACGCCGGTTCATAAAGCTCTTAACTACTGTGCTCTAAAGTACACTAACACCCATAAACTACCTATGTACCCCTAAACCGAGGTCCCCCCACATCGCCGCCACTCGATTAAATTTTTTAACCCCTAATCTGCCGACCGCCACCTACGTTATACTTATGTACCCCTAATCTGCTGCCCCTAACACCGCCGACCCCTGTATTATATTTATTAACCCCTAATCTGCCCCCACAACGTCGCCGCCAACTACCTACAATAATTAACCCCTAATCTTCCGACCGCAAAGCGCCGCTACCTACATTATAGCTATGTACCCCTAATCTGCTTCCCCTAACACCGCCGACCCCTATATTATATTTATTAACCCCCAATCTTCCCCCCACAACGTCGCCTACACTTATTAACCCCTAATCTGCCGACCGGACCGCCCCGCTACTATAATAAAGTTATTAACCCCTAATCCGCATCACTAACCTTATAATAAATAGTATTAACCCCTAATCTGCCCTCCCTAACATCGCCAACACCTAACTTCAAACATTAACCCCTAATCTGCCGACCGGATCTCACCGCTATTCTAATAAATGTATTAACCCCTAAAGCTAAGTCTAACCCTAACACTAACACCCCCCTAAGTTAAATATAATTTTAATCTAACGAAATTAATTAACTCTTATTAAATAAATTATTCCTATTTAAAACTAAATACTTACCTGTAAAATAAATCCTAATATAGCTACAATATAAATTATAATTACATTGTAGCTATTTTAGGATTAATATTTATTTTACAGGCAACTTTGTAATTATTTTAACCATGTACAATAGCTATTAAATAGTTAAGAACTATTTAATAGTTACCTAGTTAAAATAATTACAAAATTACCAGTAAAATAAATCCTAACCTAAGTTACAATTAAAACTAACACTATACTATCATTAAATTAATTAAATAAAATACCTACAATTATCTACAATTAAACCTAACACTACACTATCAATAAATGAATTAAATACAATATCTACAAATAACTACAATGAAATAAACTAACTAAAGTACAAAAAATAAAAAAGAACTAAGTTACAAAAAATAAAAAAATATTTACAAACATAAGAAAAATATTACAACAATTTTAAACTAATTACACCTACTCTAAGCCCCCTAATAAAATAACAAAGACCCCCAAAATAAAAAATGCCCTACCCTATTCTAAATTACTAAAGTTCAAAGCTCTTTTACCTTACCAGCCCTGAACAGGGCCCTTTGCGGGGCATGCCCCAAGAAGTTCAGCTCTTTTTCCTGTAAAAAAAAAACATACAATACCCCCCCCCAACATTACAACCCACCACCCACATACCCCTAATCTAACCCAAACCCCCCTTAAATAAACCTAACACTAAGCCCCTGAAGATCATCCTACCTTGTCTTCACCTCACCAGGTATCACCGATCCGTCCTGGCTCCAAAATCTTCATCCAACCCAAGCGGGGGCTGGCGATCCATCATCCGGTGGCTGAAGAGGTCCAGAAGAGGCTCCAAAGTCTTCATCCTATCCGGGAAGAAGAGTAGATCCGGACCGGCAACCATCATCTTCCAAGCGGCATCTTCTATCTTCATCCGATGAGGACCGGCTCCATCCTGAAGACCTCCAAAGCGGACCCATCTTCATCCGGCGACGTCCAACTGAAGAATGACGGTTCCTTTAAGGGACGTCATCCAAGATGGCGTCCCTCGAATTCCGATTGGCTGTTAGGATTCTATCAGCCAATCGGAATTAAGGTAGGAATATTCTGATTGGCTGATGGAATCAGCCAATCAGAATCAAGTTCAATCTGATTGGCTGATCCGATCGGAACAGCCAATAGAATGCGAGCTCAATCTGATTGGCTGATCGGATCAGCCAATCGGATTGAACTTGATTCTGATTGGCTGATAGAATCCTATCAGCCAATCGGAATTCGAGGGACGCCATCTTGGATGACGTCCCTTAAAGGAACCATCATTCGGCTAGTAGGCGTCGGGAGAAGAGGATGTTCCGCGTCGGATGGAAGATGATGGCTCCCGAAGAAAGAAGATTGAAGATGCCGTTGATAGAAGACTTCATCCGGATCATGGACCTCTTCAGCTCCCGCTTGGATGAAGACTTCATCCGGATCATGGACCTCTTCAGCCCCCCGCTTGGGCTTGGATCAGGACATCGGAGGAGCTCTTCAGGATGGATCGGTGAACCTGGTATGGTGAAGATAAGGTAGGAAGATCTTCAGGGGCTTAGTGTTAGGTTTATTTAAGGGGGGTTTGGGTTAGATTAGGGGTATGTGGGTGGTGGGTTGTAATGTTGGGGGGGGTATTGTATGTTTTTTTTACAGGCAAAAGAGCTGAACTTCTTGGGGCAAGCCCCGCAAAGGGCCCTGTTCAGGGCTGGTAAGGTAAAAGAGCTTTGAACTTTAGTAATTTAGAATAGGGTAGGGCATTTTGTTATTTTGGGGGTCTTTGTTATTTTATTAGGGGGCTTAGAGTAGGTGTAATTAGTTTAAAATTGTTGCAATATTTTTCTTATGTTTGTCGATATTTTTTTATTTTTTGTACTTTAGTTCGTTTATTTCATTGTAGTTATTTGTAGATATTGTATTTAATTAATTTATTGATAGTGTAGTGTTAGGTTTAATTGTAGGTAATTGTAGGTATTTTATTTAATTAATTTAATGATAGTATAGTGTTAGGTTTAATTGTAACTTAGGTTAGGATTTATTTTACAGGTAATGTTGTAATTATTTTAATTAGGTAACTATTAAATAGTTCTTAACTATTTAATAGCTATTGTACCTGGTTAAAATAAATACAAAGTTACCTGTAAAATAAATATTAATCCTAAAATAGCTACAATGTAAGTATAATTTATATTGTAGCTATATTAGGATTTATTTTACAGGTAAGTATTTAGCTTTAAATAGGAATAATTTTTTTAATAAGAGTTAATTAATTTCGTTAGATTAAAATTATATTTAATTTAGGGGGGTGTTAGTGTTAGGGTTAGACTTAGCTTTAGGGGTTAATACATTTATTAGAATAGCGGTGAGCGCCGGTCGGCAGATTAGGGGTTAATGTTTGAAGTTAGGTGTCGGCGATGTTAGGGAGGGCAGATTAGGGGTTAATACTATTTATTATAAGGTTAGTGATGCGGATTAGGGGTTAATAACTTTATTATAGTAGCGGGGCGGTCCGGTCGGCAGATTAGGGGTTAATAAGTGTAGGCAGGTGGAGGCGACGTTGTGGGGGGCAGATTGGGGGTTAATAAATATAATATAGGGGTCGGCGGTGTTAGGGGCAGCAGATTAGGGGTACATAGCTATAATGTAGGTAGCGGCGCTTTGCGGTCGGAAGATTAGGGGTTAATTATTGTAGGTAGTTGGCGGCGACGTTGTGGGGGGCAGATTAGGGGTTAATAAATATAATACAGGGGTCGGCGGTGTTAGGGGCAGCAGATTAGGGGTACATAAGTATAACGTAGGTGGCGGTCGGCAGATTAGGGGTTAAAAAAATGTAATCGAGTGGCGGCGATGTGGGGGGACCTAGGTTTAGGGGTACATAGGTAGTTTATGGGTGTTAGTGTACTTTAGAGCACAGTAGTTAAGAGCTTTATGAACCGGCGTTAGCCCAGAAAGCTCTTAACTCCTGGCTTTTTTCTGCGGCTGGAGTTTTGTCGTTAGATTTCTAACGCTCACTTCAGACACGACTCTAAATACCGGAGTTAGAAAGATCCCATTGAAAAGGGGGGTGTTAGTGTTTGGGTTAGACTTAGCTTTAGGGGTTAATACATTTATTAGAATAGCGGTGAGCTCCGGTCGGCAGATTAGGGGTTAATAATTGAAGTTAGGTGTCGGCGATGTTAGGGAGGGCAGATTAGGGGTTAATACTATTTATTATAGGGTTAGTGAGGCGGATTAGGTGTTAATAACTTTATTATAGTAGCGCTCAGGTCCGGTCGGCAGATTAGGGGTTAATAAGTGTAGGCAGGTGGAGGCGACGTTGTGGGGAGCAGATTAGGGGTTAATAAATATAATATAGGGGTCGGCGGTGTTAGGGGCAGCAGATTAGGGGTACATAGGGATAATGTAAGTAGCGGCGGTTTACGGAGCGGCATATTAGGGGTTAAAAAAAATATGCAGGGGTCGGCGATAGCGGGGGCGGCAGAATAGGGGTTAATAAGTGTAAGGTTAGGGGTGTTTAGACTCGGGGTACATGTTAGGGTGTTGGGTGCAGACGTAGGAAGTGTTTACGCATAGCAAACAATGGGGCTGCGTTAGTAGCTGAACGCGGCTTTTTTGCAGGTGTTTTTTTTTTTCCAGCTCAAACAGCCCCATTGTTTCCTATGGGGGAATCGTGCACAAGCACGTTTTTGAGGCTGGCCGCTTGCGTAAGCAACTCTGGTATCGAGAGTTGAAGTTGCGTTAAAAATGCTCTACGCTCCTTTTTTGGAGCCTAACGCAGCCTTTATGTGGACTCTCAATACCAGAGTTATTTTTATGGTGCGGCCAGAAAAAAGCCGGCGTTAGCTACGCGGGTCTTTACCAACAAAACTCTAAATCTAGCCGTTAATTAATATAACGATAGTGTAGTGTTAGGTTTAATTGTAACTTAGGTTAGGATTTATTTTACAGGTTATTTTGTATTTCTTTTAGCTAGGTAGTTATTAAATAGTTAATAACTATTTAATAACTATTCTAACTAGCTAAAATAAATACAAAGTTACTTGTAAAATAAATATAAATCCTAAGATAGCTACAATGTAATTATTAATTATATTGTAGCTATCTTAGGGTTTATTTTACAGGTAAGTATTTAGTTTTAAATAGGAATAATTTATTAAAGTATAGTGTAGTGTTAGGTGTAATTGTAACTTAGGTTAGTTTTTAGTTTACAGGTACATTTCTCTTTATTTTAGCTAGGTAAGCTATTAAATAGTTAATAACTATTTAATAGCTATTGTACCTAGTTAAAATAAATTTAAAGTTACCTGTAAAATAAAAATAAATCCTAAGGCCTAGATTTAGAGTTTGGCGGTAGCCGTGAAAACCAGCGTTAGAGGCTCCTAACGCTGGTTTTAGGCTACCGCCGGTATTTGGAGTCAGTCAGGAAAGGGTCTAACGCTCACTTTTCAGCCGCGACTTTTCCATACCGCAGATCCCCTTACGTCAATTGCGTATCCTATCTTTTCAATGGGATCTTTCTAACTCCGGTATTTAGAGTCGTGTCTGAAGTGAGCGTTAGAATTCTAACGACAAAACTCCAGCCGCAGAAAAAAATCAGTAGTTAAGAGCTTTCTGGGCTAACGCCGGTTTATAAAGCTCTTAACTACTGTACCCTAAAGTACACTAACACCCATAAACTACCTATGTACCCCTAAACCGAGGTCCCCCCACATCGCCGCCACTCGATTAAATTTTTTTAACCCCTAATCTACCGACCGCCACCTACGTTATACTTATGTACCCCTAATCTGCTGCCCCTAACACCGCCGGCCCCTATATTATATTTATTAACCCCTAACCTGCCCCCCACAACGTCGCCGCCAGCTACCTACAATAATTAACCCCTAATCTGCCGACCGCCACCTACGTTATACTTATGTACCCCTAATCTGCTGCCCCTAACACCGCCGACCCCTATATTATATTTATTAACCCCTAATCTGCCCCCCTCAACGTCGCCTCCACCTGCCTACACTTATTAACCCCTAATCTGCCAAGCGGACCGCACCGCTGTTATAATAGTTATTAACCCCTAATCCGCCTCACTAACCCTATAATAAATAATATTAACCCCTAATCTGCCCTCCCTAACATCACCGACACCTAACTTCAAACATTAACCCCTAATCTGCCGACTGGAGCTCACGGCTATTCTAATAAATGTATTAACCCCTAAAGCTAAGTCTAACCCTAACACTAACACCCCCCTAAGTTAAATATAACGAAATAAATTAACTCTTATTAAATAAATTATTCCTATTTAAAGCTAAATACTTTAATCGGAACAGCCAATAGAATGCGAGCTCAATCTGATTGGCTGATCAGATCAGCCAATCGGATTGAACTTGATTCTGATTGGCTGATTCCATCAGCCAATCAGAATTTTCCTACCTTAATTCCGATTGGCTGATAGAATCCTATTAGCCAATCAGAATTCGAGGGGCGCCATCTTGGATGACGTCCCTTAAAGGAACCGTCATTCTTCAGTTGGACGTCGTCGGAAGAAGATGGGTCCGCGCTGGAGGTCTTCACGATGGAGCCGGTCCTCATCGGATGAAGATAGAAGATGCCGCTTGGAAGAAGATGGTTGCCGGTCCGGATCTACTCTTCTTCCCGGATAGGATGAAGACTTTGGACCCTCTTCTGGACTTCTTCAGCCGTCGGATGATGGATGTCTAGCCCCCGCTTGGGCTTGGATGAAGATTTTGGAGCCAGGACGCAACGGTGATACCCGGTGAGGTGAAGATAAGGTAGGAAGATCTTCAGGGGCTTAGTGTTAGGTTTATTTAAGGGGGGTTTGGGTTAGATTAGGGGTATGTGGGTGGTGGGTTGTAATGTTGGGGGGGGGGGGGGTATTGTATGTGTTTTTTTACAGGCAAAAGAGCTGAATTTCTTGGGGCATGCCCCGCAAAGGGCCCTGTTCAGGGCTGGTAAGGTAAAAGAGCTTTGAACTTTTGTAATTTAGAATAGGGTAGGGCATTTTTTATTTTGGGGGGCTTTGTTATTTTATTAGGGGACTTAGAGTAGGTGTAATTAGTTTAAAATTGTTGTAATATTTTTCTAATGTTTGTAAATATTTTTTTGTTTTTTGTAACTTAGTTCTTTTTTATTTTTTGTACTTTAGTTAGTTTATTTAATTGTATTTATTTGTAGATATTGTATTTAATTCATTTATTGATAGTGTAGTGTTAGGTTTAATTGTAGATAATTGTAGGTATTTAATTTAATTTATTTATTGATAGTGTAGTGTTAGGTTTAATTGTAACTTAGGTTAGGATTTATTTTACAGGTAAATTTGTAATTATTTTAACTATTTTAGCTATTAAATAGTTCTTAACTATTTAATAGCTATTGTACCTGGTTAAAATAAATACAAAGTTACCTGTAAAATAAATATAAATCCTAAAATAGCTATAATATAATTATAATTTATATTGTAGCTATATTAGGATTTATTTTACAGGTAAGTATTTAGCTTTAAATAGAAATAATTTATTTAATAAGAGTTAATTAATTTCGTTAGATTTAAATTATATTTAACTTAGGGGGGTGTTAGTGTTAGGGTTAGACTTAGCTTTAGGGGTTAATACATTTATTAGAATAGCGGTGAGCTCCAGTCGGCAGATTAGAGGTTAATGTTTGAAGTTAGGTGTCGGCGATGTTAGGGAGGGCAGATTAGGGGTTAATACTATTTATTATAGGGTTAGTGAGGCGGATTAGGGGTTAATAACTTTATTATAATAGCGGTGCGGTCCGCTCGGCAGATTAGGGGTTAATAAGTGTAGGCAGGTGGAGGCGATGTTGTGGGGGGCAGATTAGGGGTTAATAAATATAATATAGGGGTCGGCGATGTTAGGACAGCAGATTAGGGGTACATAGGGATAATGTAAGTAGCGGCGGTTTACGGAGCGGCAGATTAGGGGTTATTAATAATATGCAGGGGTCAGCGATAGCGGGGGCGGCAGATTAGGGGTTAATAAGTGTAAGGTTAGGGGTGTTTAGACTCGGGGTACATGTTAGAGTGTTAGGTGCAGACGTAGGAAGTGTTTCCCTATAGCAAACAATGGGGCTGCGTTAGGAGCTGAACGCGGCTTTTTTGCAGGTGTTAGGTTTTTTTTCAGCTCAAACAGCCCCATTGTTTCCTATGGGGATATCATGCACGAGCACGTTTTTGAAGCTGGCTGCTTCCGTAAGCAACTCTGGTATCGAGAGTTGCAGTGGCGTTAAATATGCCTGTACGCTCCCTTTTTGGAGCCTAGCGCAGCCATTCTGTGAACTCTCAATACCAGAGTTATTTAAAAGGTGCGGCCAGAAAAAAGCCAGCGTTAGCTACGCGGGTCGTTACCGACAAAACTCTAAATCTAGCCGTAAGATAGCTACAATATAATTATTATTTATATTGTAGCTATATTAGGGTTTATTTTAAAGGTAAGTATTTAGTTTTAAATAGGATTAACTTAGTTCATAATAGAAATATTATTTAGATTTATTTAATTAATATTTAAGTTAGGGGGTGTTAGGGTTAGTGTTAGACTTAGGTTTAGGGGTTAATAATTTTATTACAGTGGCGGCGGTGTAGTGGGGGGCAGGATAGGGGGTTAATAAATTTATTATAGGTGGCGACGGTGTAGGGGGGGCAGGATAGGGGTTAATAAATTTAATATAGGTTGCGGCGGTTTAGGGGTTAAACTATTTATTTGCAGCGAGGTGCGGGATCAGCAGGATAGGGGTTAATAACTTTATTATAGAGGGCGACGGTATAGGGGGGGCAGGATAGGGGTTAATAGGTATAATGTAGGTGGCAGCGGTGTCCGGGAGCGGCGGTTTAGGGGTTAATACATTTATAAGACTTGCGGCAGGGTCTAGGAGCGGCGGTTTAGGGGTTAGTAACTTTATTTAGTTGCGGGGGACTCCGGGGGCGCCGGTATAGGGGGTAGAACAGTGTAGTTTAGTGTGAGTGCTTAGTGACAGGCTAGCAATAAAGCTGGGAAAAAGCCGAAGAGCAGCGAGATCGGATGAGTGATAACTCTCACAGTCCGCTGCTCATCGCCCCGCGGCTTTTTGACAGCTTTATTTGATTCAGGTCCGCAGGGCGAAGGTAGGCGAGCTTAGGCAGGCGTATTGGGCCGGCGAAGGCAGGAAAGTTGACACGATGATAACTACCCCCCATTGTGTACATATACTTGCTTCTTTATTTTATATCTGTTCATAAACTAAACACCAATACTTGGAGAGAACAATGGAAAATTAGCATTTTATTACCTTATTTCTTCCAGAACTCACTGGGAGTGTAATTTATTTTACTGGCTGTGCTTACACGGTGGGGATACCACAGGCTAAATAAAATATTTCAAATGCAATCATAAGGGTAAAGGAAATACTTGTAAACAATTTAATACACTCTAGCAGGTAAAGTGGATCATTGGGAACAAATTAAAGGGAAGAACATTTTTGAGTAAACTGTCCCTTTAAACCTTGCTGCCCACTTAATTATTAAAATCAATATTCCTCCTCTGCAATTGTGTCAAACCAATCACAAACCACAAAACCTCTCACTTGCAGCCTTAAAACACCTGACAATGCACACCCTATCAGTAATATCAGTATTATATATACCCATGTGTCAATTTATATGTGAGATACATTGATTTACATCTTATAAGTGAATATTACTAAATGTACCCTTCATACACAACTATGTGGATGTGAGTTATAGTACAAGAATATGTCATAAACATGATAATATTACCTGTTTTTATTGCCATTTCAACACAGGTCATATTATATGCTTTAACAATATTAGTGTAATAAAACACCTCACATAGAATGGTAAATAACAGAGGACAAGGTTTATGGTGAACTATAATATATATATATATATATATATATATATATAATTTATTTATTTATTTTGCTTCTTGGATGAGGGAGCTGAGGTGCCTGTAGTGGATTGCCCTGTTTTCCTTGCTCTAGCAGATTCTGGTGTTTCTGCTGGTGTGCTGGCCACAGATGATAGGCTGGAGGCAGTGTCCTGCTGGTGTGTAAAGTGATCAACCAACACACCCAAGAGTTGATTTTGTTCTCTCCATCTATTGTCCATCTGCATCTGTATATTAGACAGAATTTGCATCATCTGTGCACTTAACGATGCTGCCATGTCCCTCTGCAGCTCTATGCTATGTCTGTGTAACCTCTCTTGGTCTGTAAAAAACCTTGCTTGGCCTCTTTGTAAACTCTCTGTGCTTCTGATGAGCCTTCTCTGGAGTGTAATGTATTCCTCACTCAGGGGAGAATACAATACATCCACAGATTGTTGACCAAACGGGATGGCCACGATGTTGGAGAAGAGGTGATGCTGGTGTATATTCTTCTGGTGCTTGAGGTGGAGGTGTAGCTATATCTTCTTGTGCTTGAAGGGCAGGTACACCTGTACCTGCCAGACCCGTAATACCAGCGTTGGCAAAAAAGCAGCGATGGGACCTCTCAACGCTGCTTTTTAACCCTAACGCAAAACTCGTAATCTAGGTGAATGTTTTACATACAATGTATACCTGCACCTGTGGGCATACAATATGTTACATACAATGTACACCTGCAGATATACAATGTGTGAACCTGGGACTTCTGATTATCAGCCTGTTCACCATAGGACTTTGTATTATGTGGAAATTTTTGGAGACCTATTACCTGCAGTGGACATCTCTCTGGCTCCACCTGCTTGCCAGCTGCAGGTGGTTTGGCAATTAGCTCTAATATAAAAGGCTGCTTCACAGACCACTCCCTACCCTGACCTTATGGTTCCTCTTGTTCATGCCTGTCACCTTGCCTGAATTTTCTGTTTGGTTCCTGAATCAACTTGTTCTCTGACTACCCTTTTGGATCTGCCTTGGATTTGACATAATATTTTACAGCTTTTCCATTTACCAAACTTCGCCTTGTCCCTTTACTATTCTATGGGATTCTCCCTGGATTTGGTAACTTTCTGACTGCTTTTATGGCTATTTGCCTGTCTCTGCTTCCAGTCTTTCCTGTGGCATCATACTGCTTCTCTGCCATCCTGTACCCTAGCCCAGCAGAGGACATCTGCCAAGTAATGGCACAGGTATCTTGCTCCAGTACCCTAGCCCTGCAGAAAGCATCTGCCAAGCACCAGTGTCCCACTCCTGTACCTAGGCCCTGCAGAGGGCATCTGCCAAGCACCAGTATCCTGCTTCAGTACCCTAACACTGTAGAGGACATCTGCCAAGCACTGGTATCCTGCTCCAGTACCCACGCCCTGCAGAGGGCGTCTGCTAAGCATCTGTATCCTGTTCCAGTCTCGGCTCTAAAGTGGGCACTCTTCTCTTCAGCTCTCAAGTGGGCACTCCTGTCTTTGACCCTCAAATGGGCATTCCAGTCTCAGCCTTAGAGTAAGCAACTCCTGTCTCAGCCTCCAGTGGGCATTCCTGCTTCTGCCTAATTTGGCACTTTGTTCCTGGCCTTATCGTGGGCATTACTTCAAACTCCAGTTCTAGTGAGGGCACACCTCTCCTATCCTATTGCCAGTCTCCAGTTCCAGTACAACAAACTAGCTTGCTTGTCTGTCATTAAACCATGCCTAAAAGGGGTAATTCCACAATGAAGCACATACCGCAGGTCCCTTTCAGTATTTAAGACAGTCCTAATCTAGCCACCACCTCACATACGCTCCTTACCATTAAACCTGCTCCACAGAGCATTACCATATGGCTGCACTTGTGGGCATACATGTTAAATACAATGTATGCCTGCGCCTGTGGGCATACAATCTGTTAGATACAATGTATACCTGCACCTGTGGGCATATGATGTGTTGCATACAATGGGCAAGATTACATATGCGGCATCTTTTTTTACGCGGTTTTGGTATCACATATATACGGCGTAGCACACAAATTACGCGCGTATATTTTACCCGTCATCCGCATGTTTTACTCCCATAAACTAACATAGAGCTGGTTTCGCCATTTTTTTCTCTTTCCAATTACTTCTTTTACTAGCTGTATGAGGTCTGGGCCATGTATGAGATTTGCTTTTTTAAGGTTTATTTGTGTATTTGAAATAGCTATTTTTTCAGATCTCATTACTTTATCACATTGTGTACATATACTTGCTTCTTTATTTTATATCTGTTCATAAACTAAACACCAATACTTGGAGAGAACAATGGAAAATTAGCATTTTATTACCTTATCTCTTCCAGAACCCACTGGGAGTGTAATTTATTCTACTGGCTGTGTTTACACGGTGGGGATACCACAGGCTAAAAAAAATATTTCAAATGCAATCATAAGGGTAAAGGAAATACTTGTAAACAATTTAATACACTCTAGCAGGTAAAGTGGATCATTGGGAACAAATTAAAGGGAAGAACATTTTTGAGTAAACTGTCCCTTTAAACCTTGCTGCCCACTTAATTATTAAAATCAATATTCCTCCTCTGCAATTGTGTCAAACCAATCACAAACCACAAAACTTGCAGCCTTAAAACACCTGACAATGCACACCCTATCAGTAATATCAGTATTATATATACCCATGTGTCAATTTATATGTGAGATACATTGATTTACATCTTATAAGTGAATATTACTATATGTACCCTTCAGAAACAACTATGTGGATGTGAGTTATAGTACAAGAATATGTCATAAGCATGGTAATATTACCTGTTTTTTATTGCCATTTCAACACAGGTCATATTATATGTTTTTACAATATTAGTGTAATAAAACACACCTCACATGGATGTGTATGCCAATTACATGGTAAATAACAGAGGACAAGGTTTATAGTGAACTATAATTTTATATATATATATATATATATATATATATATATATATATATATATATATATATATATATATATATATATATATATATATATATATATATATATATACAGGGAGTGCAGAATTATTAGGCAAGTTGTATTTTTGAGGATTAATTTTATTATTGAACAACAACCATGTTCTCAATGAACCCAAAAAACTCATTAATATCAAAGCTGAATATTTTTGGAAGTAGTTTTTAGTTTGTTTTTAGTTTTAGCTATTTTAGGGGGATATCTGTGTGTGCAGGTGACTATTACTGTGCATAATTATTAGGCAACTTAACAAAAAACAAATATATACCCATTTCAATTATTTATTTTTACCAGTGAAACCAATATAACATCTCAACATTCACAAATATACATTTCTGACATTCAAAAACAAAACAAAAACAAATCAGTGACCAATATAGCCACCTTTTTTTGCAAGGACACTCAAAAGCCTGCCATCCATGGATTCTGTCAGTGTTTTGATCTGTTCACCATCAACATTGCGTGCAGCAGCAACCACAGCCTCCCAGACACTGTTCAGAGAGGTGTACTGTTTTCCCTCCTTGTAAATCTCACATTTGATGATGGACCACAGGTTCTCAATGGGGTTCAGATTAGGTGAACAAGGAGGCCATGTCATTAGATTTTCTTCTTTTATACCCTTTCTTGCCAGCCACGCTGTGGAGTACTTGGACGCGTGTGATGGAGCATTGTCCTGCATAAAAATCATGTTTTTCTTGAAGGATGCAGACTTCTTCCTGTACCACTGCTTGAAGAAGGTGTCTTCCAGAAACTGGCAGTAGGACTGGGAGTTGAGCTTGACTCCATCCTCAACCCGAAAAGGCCCCACAAGCTCATCTTTGATGATACCAGCCCAAACCAGTACTCCACCTCCACCTTGCTGGCGTTTGAGTCGGACTGGAGCTCTCTGCCCTTTACCAATCCAGCCACGGGCCCATCCATCTGGCCCATCAAGACTCACTCTCATTTCATCAGTCCATAAAACCTTAGAAAAATCAGTCTTGAGATATTTCTTGGCCCAGTCTTGACGTTTCAGCTTGTGTGTCTTGTTCAGTGGTGGTCGTCTTTCAGCCTTTCTTACCTTGGCCATGTCTCTGAGTATTGCACACCTTGTGCTTTTGGGCACTCCAGTGATGTTGCAGCTCTGAAATATGGCCAAACTGGTGGCAAGTGGCATCTTGGCAGCTGCACGCTTGACTTTTCTCAGTTCATGGGCAGTTATTTTGCGCCTTGGTTTTTCCACACGCTTCTTGCGACCCTGTTGACTATTTTGAATGAAACGCTTGATTGTTCGATGATCACGCTTCAGAAGCTTTGCAATTTTAAGAGTGCTGCATCCCTCTGCAAGATATCTCACTATTTTTGACTTTTCTGAGCCTGTCAAGTCCTTCTTTTGACCCATTTTGCCAAAGGAAAGGAAGTTGCCTAATAATTATGCACACCTGATATAGGGTGCTGATGTCATTAGACCACACCCCTTCTCATTACAGAGATGCACATCACCTAATATGCTTAATTGGTAGTAGGCTTTCGAGCCTATACAGCTTGGAGTAAGACAACATGCATAAAGAGGATGATGTGGTCAAAATACTCATTTGCCTAATAATTCTGCACTCCCTGTATGTATATATATATATATATATATATATATATATATATATATATATATATATATATATATATATATATATATATATATATATTATTTATTTATTTATTTATTTATTTTTGCTTCTTGGATGAGGGAGCTGAGGTGCCTGTAGTGGATTGCCCTGTTTTCCTTGCTCTAGCAGATTCTGGTGTTTCTGCTGGTGTGCTGGCCACAGATGATAGGCTGGAGGCAGTGTCCTGCTGGTGTGTAAAGTGATCAACCAACACACCCAAGAGTTGATTTTGTTCTCTCCATCTATTGTCCATCTGCACCTGTATATTAGACAGAATTTGCATCATCTGTGCACTTAACGATGCTGCCATGTCCCTCTGCAGCTCTATGCTATGTCTGTGTAACCTCTCTTGGTCTGTAAAAAACCTCGCTTGGCCTCTTTATAAACTCTCTGTGCTTCTCATGAGCCTTCTCTGGAGTGTAATGTATTCCTCACTCAGGGGAGAATACAATACATCCACAGATAGTTGACCAACCGGGATGGCTACGATGTTGGAGAAGAGGTGATGCTGGTGTATATTCTTCTGGTGCTTGAGGTGGAGGTGTAGCTGTATCTTCTGGTGCTTGAAGGGCAGGTGCAGCTGTGTCTTTTGGTGCTTGAGGGGCAGGTGTAGGTGTATCTTCTGGTGCTTGAGGGGCAGGTGCAGCTGTATATTCTGCTGCTTGAGGGACAGGTGCAGCTGTATCTTCTGTTGCTTAAGAGGCAGGTGCAGCTGTAGCTTCTGCTGCTTGAGGGGCAGGTGCAGCTTTAGCTTCTGCTGCTTGAGGGGCAGCTGTAGTTTCTGCTGTATTTCCATCTGCAGATGGAGCTTGTCCCAGGGAAGAGAATGATGGAGCTCGTCCCAGGTTAGATGATGGTGGAGCTCGTCCCAGGTTAGATGATGGTGGAGCTCGTCCCAGGGAAGAGGATGGTGGAGCTTGTCCCAGTTAATAAGATGGTGGAGCTCTCATAGATGATTGGTATTCCCACTGATGACTAGTGTGTGACCACTCAGCCTCTACAATAGGCACATCCTGTGACACAGTCTGTGGGTAATATCCATGACTGACATGAGACTGTGATTGTGTTGTGGGGGGTGTAAATACATGGACCCTTTGTGCCTGTCTTGGCTCCCCCTCAAAACCAAAGGGAGGATATTTCTCTGGCCAGGAATGTTGCCAGGGGTCATATGGCAATGTCGGTGGCATCACTCCCAGGTCCTCAACTGAAGCCATCCAACCATGCTCATGCCTGGGAGCACACTGTTCGTGCGGTTGCCTAAAGACTGGTGGTGGTGGTGGTGGTGGCATGGCTGGCTGTATCCTTGTGACAGGAAGTTCTGTGGAGGAGTTAAAGGATGAGAGGGATTAGTACAGTACTACAGTCAGATATATGTCCATGTGGGCATACAATGTACATTGATACATGCTAGGGCCTATACTGATTCACATGTCACATTGTGAGTTGGTCTATGAGGGATTTGAATATGAGCAGTATACAGGGATGTGTTTTATATAATAGTTATGTGTACATGTCAATGATGAAATAATGTGTTCTTTAAGTGACACTATGGTCACACAATTTACTTTAGCTTTATCTAGGCACAGAACCTGCTTTATTGAGTTAAATTTATTGGGATGGCTATAGTGTCCATTTAATGAAAACTCTACATGTGGATTGTGGCCTATGTTACTCTGAGACATGTTAGTATTGCACTATTCCACCTCACATCATGAATTGCATTGTGTTATGTAGCAGTAATGTCAATCATAATTGTAGATTGTTTTTGTTAGTACTCCAAATACCATGCTCCTCATCATGTCCGTGAATGTGTGATATTAAAGGATGTTGTATTGCAATTACATATAATACAGGTGTGTGGGATGTTACTCACCAGCATGATGTGCTGTGGTTGCAACCCCTGAGTCACAAGCCCCTGGAAGACCACAGACTGCTGTGATACTCAGGGACCTGCATATCATTTGCTGCCAGGTGTTGTACTCTATGTCCAGGGCTGGGCCACCGCCTGTTCCCTTCTTCTGGACAGCTCCCTGCTCCATCTTCTCTTTGATCCTCCTCTTACAATCATTCCACCTCTTTTTCAGGCCCTCTACAGTTCTCCTCTGCGGGGCCACGCTGTTGACTGCATCCTCTACCGCCATCCATCCAGTCCTTCTTTTTTTGGCACTGCCTTTGCCCTTCTCCTGCCTGAAGAGGTCACTGTTGTCCATGATGGCCTGGACTAGGGCAACATTTTCATCAAATGAGAAGTTGGGACATCTCAGCCTCTCATCCTCCATGGCCACTCGGCTTCCTCCCTGTGATGTCCCTGCAATGTGTGCAATATGTCAGAATATGTGTAAGTGTACAAGTTTACTCAATCCACCAATGCGACCTAACTATTTATTCTGTTTGCACCTCTCTTTCTACTCTCACTAATCCTCCACTCCCGGGCCATGTGTTGTAGCTCAACGAACAATCTAAACACATGCAAGAAAATGGCGGCTGCGCAGAGGTTTATATATGGAATTTGAATGGCGTAATTATGTGTCACATTTTTAGTTTAATTCCGGTTTCGTTTTTACGTGTGTATCCTCATTTGCATAACACTATTCTTTATTGACACTTTACGCGGACATAATACTGGCGTAAGTTTCTTGCGACAACAGAAATGTGTATTTGCACACATTTCTGAAGATCGCAAGTTTGTCCTACTTACGCCAGTCTAGCATCTGATGGCGGCGTAAATTACGGGCGGCGCAGGTTTCAGAAGAAACACTGAAGCCTGCACCGTATATTTAATCTCGCCCAATATATGCCTGCGCCTGTGAGCCTACAATGATTTTTATATAATGTATGCCTGTGGCCATATAATGTGCTACATACAATATGCTCCTGCGCCTGTGGGACAAAGTATTTCTAGAATTGTTTTTTGACACTTTTTTCTTATAAAGCCCTATAATGTTAATCAATACAATACAATGACTAAATCCTAATAAATTATATGAAATGGTGCATGGCTAGTTCTGCATTTAAAGGGACATATTACTCAAATGTTTGTTTTAGTCATAAAAAAGATCGGTTAATTATGTTAATCAATAGAAGTTGCTGCTTTTTTTACTTTAAATTAGCAATGAGCTGTTCTGCCAATTCTGAGGTGAGGGTTCACCATTTTCTTCAGTAGCGAGCTCAGAGAATGAACTGCTGAGCATAAGTGCTCAGAGTAAAAAAGGATTTGGTACAGACAGGTGCCTTCTGCTTACAGAGTCTCGTGTTGCTAATTTAATTTAACAAACAAATATAAATAAATCAGGGGCCAGGGGATGACCAGGAGAGTTAGCTGCAGACTTTTTGAGAATACATTTTACAAAAATTACTGGTGATCTAACTACTATTGAAAGAGGTATGTTAGGTTATTTTTATTGGTGTCAGGTTTTTCAGAACATTGACTGTCCCTTTAAGGTTAAAGAGATACTAAACCCAATTTTTTTTCTTTCATGGTTCAGATAGAGAATGCAATTTTAAGCAACTTTCTAATTTACTCCTTTTATCAAATTTTCTTTGTTCTCTTGCTATCTTTATTTAAAATGCAAGAATGCAAAGCTTAGGAGGCGGCCTATTTTTGGTTCAGAACCTGGGTTACATTTGCTTATTGGTGGCTAAATGTAGCCACTAATAGGCAAGCGCTATCCAGGGTGCTGAACCTAAAATGGGATGGCTCATAAGCTTTATATTCCTGCTTTTTAAATAAAGATAGCAAGAGAACAAAGAAAATTTGATAATAGGAGTAAATTAGAAAGTTGCTTAAAATTGCATTCTCTATCTGAACCATGAAAGAAAAAATTGTGGGTTTAGTGTCCCTTTAAACTAACAGGAAACACCTGACAGTGGGTTATGGGATATCCAGTCATAGACAGCTCCTGACCTACATGAATAGTGGATTTTTTCAGTACAGGAACAACAATATTTTTAAAAAAATGAATAAATAAAACATGGTAATATAATTTTTATCCTTTCTCTTTTAGATGGAACAGAAATAAATTTTGAGTTTCATGTCCCTTTTAATAGACCATCTCTATCTATATTTCATTTTCTAGCTGCCTTTGCAGCTTCTGAAACCTTTTACTTTTATCACTTAACATTTCATAATCTCTATCTTTAAACAGTTATTTTTACCTGTTCATCATAGTTATTTATATCTGAGCAGTTTTTCCTAATTCATAAAGGGATATTGTAGTGAAAAAATGACGCTCTAATTAATTAGTGCATATGTCATTTTAGCATTACTGACTATGCAAGTCTGTTTTTAACTCTCAAAAAGTGGTTAAACAAATAGATCCAGATTACGAGTGGAGCACTAACAGTTACGCATGAGCAACAAGGGGCTTATCGTGGACCGTTAACTTGTAATGCATACGGGTTAGCCTGCATATTGCAAGTTGAAAGTACATACGTGCACACACACACACACACGTATATAAATTTAATATTT
This sequence comes from Bombina bombina, assembly GCF_027579735.1. NCBI lineage: Eukaryota > Metazoa > Chordata > Amphibia > Anura > Bombinatoridae > Bombina > Bombina bombina. The sequence continues at coordinate 65,987,010 of NC_069500.1, read as the reverse complement.
GAGACTATTATACTTGTAAATTAAATTATGTTATATGCCTTATATATCAAATGTCTATGTTCTAAAGTTTGTATAGGAGAAACTACAAGGAAGATCAGAGATCCCATTGGGTAACAAAGGTCTAACATACATTATAGAAATATATGTGCCCCTGTAGCATCCCATTTCATTGATGCAGTACACTCAGTGAGTCAGGTGAGATGGCAGGTTATTGATCAAATAAAAATGCAGAGGAGAGGTGGTGACAGAGATATGATGTTGAGAAGAAGAGATAATTTTTGGAGACAATTGAACCTAAAGATAAGAATAAAGAGATTCATCTGATTTTTGTTGAAATACATATAGCTACCTTCTGATACATGGTTGTTAATTTGTATGTTGCTGGCCCCTTCTTTTAAAACAAGATACAGTGTATATATTGTGAGAAAATATTGTAACAATAGTTTAACTTAGTGGTGAAATGAACAGTAGGTGGCGCTGTAATATACTATAAACATCTATTAAACAGCTTAAAATATTAGATTTATTTCTGTAATCTTTGAAAGCACCAGATATACAAATGAATACACAATATGAAATATGTTTTTCAACATTCTCTAGCTTAACATTGTGACTGCTGATGCCTTTACATGATTTGAGAACATATACAGAATAAAAAATGATTTTAAAGTATAGAAATCTCCACAAGTCAACTGGTGCAGCATGTTTTCTGATTTGGTAGTGTGTATATACAGTCTTACCACTAGATGGCGATGGTGAACTTTCCAAAATGTCAATGTACTTTGCCCCTCTTTTTAGACTATATATATTCATAAATAATTCAGTAGGTATGTATTTAAAAAATATATTGTATTATTTTTTAGACAATCTATATTTGTCTCGATGGGTTAATAGTAGTTCTGCCAAGCTGCAAGTTTTTTTAATAGTGTTACAAAGTTCATATCATGCTAGTAAGATGCAAAAGTATCCATTATATAATGTCTTTTAATAACTGGAAGTCCTAGGGTATGTTTAATTATTGTAGTAATATGAGGAATCAATGGCACTACCTTAGGAATTGCAATGTATACTGCTGTATCTTATAGTAATATTAATAGCAGGGAGGTGCTGTGTATTAGACAGAGATTTGATTCACTAACAATAGGTGGAAAAGTTACCACCGATTGAAAAAAGAATACACTTATAGCACTCTCTAAATTCCTAGAAATAAATATAAGGTCATAAGTTTGAGGTGTTGGTGTAACTGTGAGCACAGGTACAAATTTAAAACATAACGATTTTATTGAATAATTTAAAAACCAGGGATTATTAAAAACAAAGATCTGGCATCTGAAGACCTAAATATGATTGATTGGATCACCAAAAATAGTGAGAGGCGTGTAAATTATATTGGAACAGTTAATACACTAAATATGTTGAGTCTGTGACATAATGATGAGTCTGTTCACCTAATAATTCGCCTGCACTCTCTGCACTGTGGCTGATGTTTAATTATTGCATGACGTGGGTCATGACAATTACTATTGTGATCTCCACTATATATGTAAATAAAATTATATATATATATATATATATATATACACACACACACATTTAAAGAGACACTAAAGCCAAAATTAAACTTTCATGATTCAGATACTGCAATTTAAACATTGTTCTCTTGGTATCCTTTTTTGAAAAGTATATCTAGGCTAGGCTCATGTACATATATGCCACTTTGAGTCACAGGATCACCCGATCTGCTCAGCTAGCTCCCAGTAGTGAATTTCTGCTCATTCAACAAAGGATACTAAAAAAAACAAAGCAAATTAGATCATAGGTGTAAACTGGAAAGTCGTTTAAAATGTCATGCTCTATCTGAATCATGAAATAATGTTTTTTTTTTCTGTTCCTCACACATTTATATGTTTTCAGGCTCGCAGTCTACAGGTGCTGAAAGGCCGACTACCTGTAGCTAATTGTACAAGAACATATAGCTGGTTTCTGGCTTTCTGTAATTTCCAAACCTGAACCACATTTCCTCACTGCTATTACATTATTTTGTTGGTCTTGTTGGAGCAATATTGTTGATAATACACCTTAGATAATACATGACTGGGAGACTGGGGGGAAATGCTCATTCTTGAGAAAAGTCAATAGCAATTAGAACTTCAATACAAGTAGGAGAGAAACAAACACATTTTCAGAAGTATCGTACATCAAAACTAAGCAAATCAAACAATGAATTCATATTACAATGATGTTATATTTTCATTAAATAAACACAAAATATCGCTTTCATGAAAGCAATTTTTATGCTCCACTTAGTAATACCAGCGCGCACAAATGTGTGCTGGTATTACAAGTTAGCCACAATGCGAATGCTACCTCGTGTTTGCATTGCATGGAAGCATTGCGCTCAAAAGAGTGTGCTTCCATAGGCTCCAATGGGAACCTCGTTCTCATGCCGTGAGACATGGCATGAGAACCTAGCGCAGCAAAGGGGGTAAGTCATGCAGCGATAGGCAGCAAATGTTATATATATATATATATATATGATTATATACATATACATTTATGTGTTTGTATGTGTATATACACATATTTACACATAAATATACTGTATATGTATATAAGCACATATATTTACAGGGCACACACAGTTCCCATAGACCGCAATGTAAAGGCACTTTTCAGTGTCATTTTTTTTCTTACACCCCACACCCACCATTTTTAACCCCTAAAAACTGCTTTGTGCCGTTGTTTTTTTTTTGTTTTTTTTAAAAAGCTACATTTGTTAAAATAATAAACTACAAGACAAATTTAGGGCCAATTGGGGGATCAATTTCTGAAATTTGCCCGTTTACAGGCGCACAATAAATAAGGGCTCCACTTGTAATCTAGCCCTGTATGGGGCGGATATATTTTTAATTTACTAACCTTATAAGGGTAATTTGACAAGATTTTCAAATGTTTTTCCACAAGAACAACAATTATTTACAGCCATAGTTTTATTGCAAACTCTCTGCTGCTGACCACTGGAGATGACCCATGACTGAAATTTAAAGCTGTGTAATTATTATTTTTTTTGCTCCCTTTAACAAGAGAACCCTAACATTAAAGAGACATAATACTCATAGCACATAATTTAACACTCTCATGTTACATAAACGTGCATGAATGGTCAGGTGATTGGATACGTCAGTGTATGCAAATGCACATGCGTGTGTGACCCCTGGAGCTATTAACATTTATTTTCGTGTAATTTTTCATTAACTGTGTCTTCCCCTACAGTTTTCCTAGCATCAATTTGCAACAAGATGGCTGCACAGTGACTGGCGAATTAGGGAGAGCTTTAAATTAACTTGTGATCTGAGCTAACCAATCAGTATGCAGAATGTTGCATTCTCAGGTAATTTTCAGCAAACGTAAGTGTGACGACCAGGGTTAAACAACTCTGCACCAGTCACTTTTTTGGCACAGAAGGTTTAATGACCCTTTCCACTTTAACTAATCTGTCACAGTGTAGCTTGTCCAGGCAAGCCTGTGACTAAGTTCAGTGGGTTCAAGGGTTAACAACACTCTCTAGTCTGTCCTGGACTTAGAAAAAATGCCCAAATTCCCCTTTAATGCCACCACACTAAAACTCTCTCTAAGCTGTCACCACTTAAGATTAATTATATGAGAATTCTTAAGGAAAACCCAGAAAATTAAATCCCAAAATTCAGTTTAGCAAAAAGTAACCTAAAATCACAGTATAAATACTACCAGTCTCTTCAAGTAACGTGGTTCAAATATTAGACAAAGGCAAACATGTAATAAGTGAATATTTATTATGTGAAAAATGTTACACAGTGCATTATTATTAAAAAATATTAACAAATATAATTATGCACAAGCAAACAGTTTTAAAATAAATAGGAGAAATAACAGAAACCTTATACTTTACTAGCTTTAGTTGTCTGTGCCAGGGAGATGGCAGGAAAAAGATGGTCACTCGCTCTGTAGTATACAGCCTCCCATGAAGAATGAACAACTTGAATTGTTAAACACAAAATTTTATACCTGTTTCTCTGATATCAAATTGCTTGACCCAACCTCTTACAGAGGGGCTAGAAATATCCACTCACCTCTTTTGCTAGAAATATCCACTCCCTTCTTTTACGACATGTCATAAAGTTCAGAGTCTTTGGCTGAAATTATAGAACACGTATCTTCTATTTTACATACATCTTTATAAGCAATTTCCCAGTGGCATCATGAGAATTAGTTTGGTACCAAATATGACATGGTTGTCATATTTTTATCATCTAGTTTTATAATATGGTTAAAAGCATGGGGCCGAATTATCAAGCTCCGAATGGAGCTTGATGCCCCTGTTTCCGCGTGAACCTTCAGGCTCTCCAGAAACAGCAGTTATGAAGCAGCGGTCTGTTTGCTCATATCCGATCGGGCTGATTGCTGTCTACCACCTCAGAGGTGGCAGACGAGTTAAGGAACAGCATACTTGTTCCAGGGCATGTGCATCTGGCATGTGCAGGCACAGTTATGTTACTTCCCTATTCAGTTTAAAGGGACACTCAAGTCAAAATTAAACTTTCATTATTCAGATAGAGCATGCAATTTTAAACAACTTTCCAATTTACTCCCATTTAAAAAAAGTGCACAGTCTTTTTATATTTAAACTTTTTGAGTCACCAGCTCCTACTGAGCATGTGCAAGAATAAGAATAAGCGTATACGCATTTGTGATTGGCTGGTGGCTGTCACATGGAACGTGTATGCATTTGTGATTGGCTAATGGCTTTCCCATGGTACAGGGGGAGTGGAAATAGACATAACTTTGAAAATTTCAGAAAAAAATCTACTACTAATTTGAAATTCAGACTAAGTGCTATTGCATTGTCTTGTTATCTTCAATTTGTTGATTATGCAAATCTACTGTGTTGAGGAAGTTTACTATGAAATCTCATGAAATTACAGCACAGCGATGCATGACCTCAGCACTGCTGATGCTGATTGGCTATTGTTTTCGTGTTTTTTCAACTTGCAGCTGGACAGTAGCTGAAGTAAAACTGTTACCAAAGCACTTACTCTGAAGAACTGAGGACATTTTTTACAAAGAGATGCACAGGTGATATTTTCTTCTCAGCTTTTTACAGTTATGCTGCATCACTTTCAGGTGATTTATCATATCAGTATTATGTCACTTTAAACATGCTGGAAAAAGAGAACCAAATTTATAGATGCAAAAAGTCTCCCTTTGGCGGAGCCTGATGAATCTATTCAAACCAGTTGTCATTGGTATCCTCCCCAGAGGCGTAATATGAAACATGCAGCTGGAACCCACATGGTGCATAACATGATATCTTGATACATAATGTTTCATAGATTTATGGGTGACATTTCTATATGACCTTACTCTAGTCCTCTATGGTCCAAGATGATCTTACTCCAGTCTTTATGGTCCAAGATGATCTTACTCCAGTCCTCTATGGTCCAATAGGACCTTACTCCAGTCCTCTATGGTCCAAGATGACCATACTCCAGCCCTCTATGGTCTAATCCTTTTGGTCTTTGCAAACCTCAGCCTGGCTCTTCTTTGCTTCTCATTGATGAAGGGCTTTTTTCTAGCTTGCACGTTTTGTAGGTCATCCCCACCATGCACTTCACCCCCCGCTGACATTTGCCATTCTTTTTGTAGGTCACTTGATGTCATCCTACGGTTGTTGAATGACATTCAAATGAATTGGCAGTAATCCTGGGCAGTGGAGAGTCGTTTTCGCCCTCTGCCATTCTGTTACTTTGTTGTCCCCAATGTCTGCTGCTTGACCTTGCTCTTATGAACCGCCATTTATTTTAAGTAGAGAGAGAGAGAAGAAAAAGAGAGAGAGAGAGCAGAAAGAGAGAGAGAGAGCTGTTGTAGTTAGTGTGCATCGGATTTTCACTTGCACCCTAAATTTTTACTTTCAACTACGCATGCTAACCTGGCATGGCAAATTTTTTACTTTGAACGCAGTTAGCGTGTGTGCAAAAAAGCTATTTAGCGTGCCACTTGTAATCTGTTTTTCTAATGAGTTGTTATACCAGCTGCATTAAATGTGTTAGGAATTTCACTTAAGGTTTATTCTAGCAATTGAAAATGAAAATGTCACTATTGGCATCTGTGTGTATATGTGGAGAAATAGGATATGGAGGTCTGCTATTCCTGTAGGCTCAGCACATTTAAATGGTCATGTTCTTGAAAACAGTGTTTTGAGGTTTCAATGAGCATAAACAGCTTTTTGAAATACAAAAATGAACCTAAAAGGCATTTTCCTACACATTTAATACTCTACATCTGGTATAACAAGTCGTTGTAAACAAATTTATGGGAAATGTAATTTAAAGTGCACTGCCCCATTAAGAAATGAATGTGCGGACATTAAAATAAATTGTCAATGGAAAACATAGACACATTATTATCTGCTCTGGTTTCTTCAAACAAATTAGTGCAATCAATACACACAGAAAAAAATATTTCTCAGAACAGAAATATTTAAATTCATGTAAAAGAAATATTATGCTTTACAAAATTACTAAAATATCCTTGAGCAGGGGGGGGGGGCGGAGCCAACAGCCAAAGAGAACAGTCGCATCTGTTTTGAGCTCCGACAATTCAGAAGATATTAAGCCCAAAAATGCCGCTTTATCTTATATGCAGGACACTTATTTTATCCACTGACACCAAGAGAGGGAGTTAGACCACTAACCTACTTTTTGTAGCCCGAGGATTACTAGTACACACTACACGGCAAGGCTGGCCATTGAGGCCTATAGGCAAACCCGGATCCCTTATGGAAGATACCTTCGCGGGCAATTCCTGAAAATTCTCCAAGCCTCTACACAAACTGCAAACTACTAAATGTCACTGCTGCAATCAGTAGCGTGAGATTGGGATGTATGACTAAGACCTGCAGTTATTGAGGGCCCAGGGACATCTCTGGTCACTATTATTATCTACATATAAGACAACGCTAGAGAGTCACTACGAGATGATTATACCTGACATAGTATCTGTTTATTTGTGGCCCGAGGTCATTAACCTGCTCTGAGTAAGGACCCACTCATCCCTATAGCCCGAGGTGAAATTAAGATACATGGATAGAGATAATAAAATGGAGGATTTCCATACCACAGCACGGGCCATGTTGTTGCAGTTGGGACAGACCATGCAGGATAGATTTGAAAGCCTATCACTACTTATTCGTGACCTGAGCACACAGGGTGACCTAAGTAATATAGAGGAACCAGATGGAACAATCTCTCTTCCCCAACAGGAACCCGCGCTATGCTGTGTTACTACACGGGGTGAATTAGGCAATATTGAGGAACTTGGTGAAACATCCTCTCTCACCCATCAGAAGCCTACAATAAAGGCACTATGCCGAGATGTTCAGTCAATAGCCCTCAGTGGCGGTCCAGACATGGCACTAGTGTCGCGCGAGTCAGCTGTCCCCTCCTACCTAAATTCAGCAGAGGAGTCATCCGGTTGCCAGGGGTGAATTGTAGGCCGACAGAAGCAGGATTGTGCAATAAACCTCTTCAACCCCCAACACTACAAAATGGACTCTCAGCCGAATCTGCATGCAGACCTGACCTACATTGCTTCTACCATACCTGCATTGTCGAGCCTGAGGGTGAGTCATCTAGGTGTCTTAGAGATCTTCTCTGACTCTAATGTTTCGCATCTTCCACTACCCTGTGCATTACAACCAGCTGTGCGGGGGATATTTATCCTTACCCCTGGATCGGCACTTTGCTCTAATGGCGACCATATTAGGCCAGCAATTCTCCTGCCTACCAATGGGGCTGGTCTTTCTATATGTCATGGAGATCCTCCGGCTTATCTTACAGCTGGCTTAACTAAAAGAACTGGTATCGGCTAAGAGATCAGCTGAATTGACCACATCACGACTGGCACAGATGTTTCCTTTACAGGCTGGACATGTGGTCTATATGAACTGGCAAGCATAAACAGCTTATTTATTGTATGTGGCATAGGTTGATGAGAGGGCGCAAAGCTTGTTCTGTGTGTTTTCCATAAGACAGATGTAAACACTATTTATGCCTTTTGTAGAGTATTAAGCTATTTCCTAGGCCCTCAGACTTCCGTTAATGATGACATGTCTAAATTGTCTGATGTGATGTCTGCTAGGCACTGGTTGTGATTACTTAATGTTCCGGGGGCCAGTTTCCCTCTACCATTTAGCACTCGGCAGCTAACTAATTGTTGAATACGCTTACATTACGAAATACTGAATGTGGATTTGTCAATAGGATTAAAGCCTGAACTAACTATACATGTTTTAACACCTTTAATACTGTCTACCTCCAATAATATTTCCTTTACTATAGGGACTTACTGTATACTGTTACATATAGGTTAACACGCTGCTGCACCAATATTACTCATAAAGCGCATAGTCGGTTGCTATTGGCGATCTTTAAGCTCACAGCTGAAACTTATGTGAACCTTAACAACCCCTCTTAGTCTAGAGACACCGTTATCCCCATATTTACTCTTAAGGCTTCCATACCCCTAATATTAAGCAGCATGTCTCTCTGCCAACTATCGTGCAGTATGTTTTGTTGAGGCCATCATTGTATGTACCATACCCTGCACATATTCTTATTTACCTGTATGCTAATTGGGTATATCTACAATACTTACATAGTTTCTTTTAATACTGAGGCTTCCCAACATGATGCTTTTATTAAGCCTGCAAGTATATGGTGTAATACTAAGCGAGATTTTATGTTTATTATTAGTACATACCCACAGATGTCATATATATACCTGTCCCCATCTGACAAAGTTACACTTTTAGGTTAGGTGTACATCTCTAATAGAGAGTTTTATTTTTTTTTATTTATTTATTTTTTCTTTGCACTCCACACATTGAAGATATAATTCTAGATCAATAGATAACTTGCAGTTGAAGATTGCCGCTCTATCACATCTTAGTATACCTATTAAAATAAGCTGCTCTATAATATTTATGCCCATATTTTTTCTGAAAATCTTTATATATGTTTGAAGGTTTGTGCACATTGGGGCATTGTTTAATGGGTCCTATTAGTTGTTTTTGTATTATCTGCCTTTCTTTTGTATTTTTTTCTGTTTGTTCTTTCTTATTTTTTATTTTTTCCATACGAGTTAGATGCTCTATTAATGCAGAGTTTACATATCCTATCTTCTGTTCATATGTGTGTCACGCTACCAAGCACCATACGATTCTTAGCGTCATCCTATCTCACAGTTAAACAACTTTATAGATTCCGCCATGTTTGTTAGATTACCTATATATATATGGCTCCGCCCTCCACCTTTTCCCCTATTTGCAAAGCGGTGCTCACCCGCTGAATTTCCCCTCCCCTTACTAGGCCCACAAGGGGCCATGCAAAAACTAATTTCCCTCACCACCCCTCATTAGACTTTTCAGGTCCAAAAGTGACTACAAGAACAAAGCAGGGAATCATTTCTATTATATATCAGAAAACTGAGGTTCCATTTTCAGACACTTGCACTATATAACCACTACCATAGACTGCCACTTCTTATATATACGCACTAGGTAACCTTATCGAATGATACTAATACACTCCTTCCCTCAGTGTCGATAAGTTACGACTAGTAGTTGGAAGGATACCCACATAACTTTAAAGAAGGTCTAATTCCTTATGTTAAGTATATTTACTAATGTGATGTCAATCGTTTTCCTCTGTGGTAATAATCTATGCCTAACTGGTTTGTATTATCTATATCAGTGGTAGTACTGTTCTCTTTGTTTGACTCGTAAGCACAATTATGTATTTGTACATTGAAGCATATTAAGTTACTATTATCACTGTTTTCAAAAACCTCAATAAAAAAAAAAAATAAAATAAAAAAAAATATCCTTGAGCACAGTTTCTGCTTACAGATTTAATCAGTAATTGTTGAAATACTCACTTAGTTAAACAAGCTCCTCTCCTATCTCTGATACACCAGAGAGCAAGAACACGTTCCCATTCGGCAGCATGTATTTTTAATTTACCCTTTAAAAAAAAAAAAAAAAAAATGTCCAGAGATTACACATTATCAATGATACTTCCTTAAAGGGACAGGAAACCCAAATTTTTTCTTTCATGATTCAGATAGAGCATGCAATTTTTTTTTTTAAATTTCTTTTTATTATTTTATAAAGTGGAAACAAAAATACAGTATTTGATCATAATTATACATTCATTTTGATTTGGAACCATACCACATTACTGAAACAGAATACTTATTTTCATGTAATTGGCAAGAGTCCATGAGCTAGTGACGTATGGGATATACAATCCTACCAGGAGGGGCAAAGTTTACCAAACCTCAAAATGCCTATAAATACACCCCTCACCACACCCACAATTCAGTTTTACAAACTTTGCCTCCTATGGAGGTGGTGAAGTAAGTTTGTGCTAAGATTTCTACGTTGATATGCGCTTCTCAGCATTTTGAAGCCTGATTCCTCTCAGAGTACAGTGAATGTCAGAGGGATGTGAAGGGAGTATCACCAGTGACGTGCAGTAATAGGAGGCAGGGGAGGCAGTGCCTACCCTGTCCAATCAGGGAAAAAAAAGATTTAAATAATATTTATTTAAAATAAAAAAAAAAGTAGTTTTTTTTTATTATTATTGGCGATTTTACAAAATGTACACAGTCACACACATCAGTATTATATTATTTTTCTGCGCTTGCGCAGCAGCCAAAATCAGTTATCATTTCCATTTGTTGCGCAATTAGGAGGCAGTGAGCCGGTCCGCTGCCCTCCAATAATTGCGCAACAATGGATTTAAATTGCAATCCTCTCTTTGCTTGTAGCTGCGCCACCCACTGGTGACTCGCCGGGCCCTCAGTAGCTCCAATGGAGGCGGTTCTCTAAACCGCCTCCATGATGAGCTCTACATCACTCAGCCAATCAGCATTCAGCACTGCCTGCTGATTGACAGAGTGAGTGACGTGTTAGTCACGTGACGACGACGTCGCGCCGGGCTTGTTAGGGCAGCGGGAAGAAGAAGAAGAGAGGGAGCTTCTGCTGCTGCAGCCTGCCACTGCGTGCCCATCTCTGCCGAATTTAAAAGTGCTGCTGGCCTGACACTGACAGCGAGCTCAGCCTCATTGAGTCAGTCAGTGACAGGCAGGCAGCAGCTGCGGTGGCTGAGATTGAAGCCTGAAGGAGCAACTAGGAGGTCCTGGAGGACTCAAGGAGAGACGTCAGTAGTCACTAGTCAAGACTACTACTGTGTCTATGTGGCGCGCGTGCCACTGCAGTAGCCGGCGGCATGGAGAAGAGTGACCGGTCCCAGGGGCCAGGCCAGGAGGAGCCAAGTGTAGGAGGAGGACAGGAGCGGAGCAGACACGGAACTCAGCCACGTGGGACAACAGGTTAGAACCTAGCTAGGCCACGTGTGCTCTGTGCTGTGCATCCCTGAACTCCTGAGAGTTTGCTGAGCTGGCCTGGCTGAAAGTCATAAAGGCCTTTTTTCCCTCACTGAGCTCAGAGCTGACATTATGCCTTTGCCTTATTATTGCTCAATGCTTGGTGTGACTGTGGTGTGGTGTGAGTGAAAATCGGATGATCATATATGTTATATGGTAGCAGGGGCATCATAACTTGGGTATTTAATAAAATCAGAATATGCCTTCCTCAACTAAGTGTCTGACTCTGTTGTTGTGTACTGTGCTGTGCTTAACTG